>NC_066635.1:25662099-25749599 GCF_025201925.1 Gopherus flavomarginatus | reverse complement strand
ATTCTCTGCTTGACAGCACAATGCTTCATTTATTCAAGAATGCATCCATTACAGTGACAGCTTCAAAATATTGGACACTGTACAGGGCTGCACACTCATGCAGTAACAATGTTTTATTTCACATAATCGGTATGCAACACATTCACCCTATAACATATGCAACACTTACATTGCATTTCCATATACTTGCAAACATGCCCCATCATATGTCCAGAACCATGCTTCTCTTGTCAGAGGCCAGAATGGGACTTGATTGTACCTCCCCTAGCAACTGGCCAGCATGCTCCCTCTACAGCAGCTTCATGTAAAAATAGTTAAGTCAAAGACTGTCCGAGACAGTCCCAACCATGGTACAGTGCAGCAAAACAGCCGAAAGGCTGACAAATTGGTAAAAACATCAGCCTTTCGGCCATTTGACTGCACTGCACCATGGTTTCAAGAATCACTGCAGTGATTTAGCACGCTATAACGTAGATGACCAATTGAGTCATCCAACCACAACCCATACTATACCTTACAACTTGGTCAATTGTTTTCATATTGTGGTATATGCTGTATTTGTAAACACTTCAGGATGCCCTAGAGAATGATACAACCCTTAACTGTGTCCTCTTGCAACTTTGATGGCTAGAACATTCCGAGTGGCAAACAAACCACTCCTTTCTCAAAAGTTACATTTTGTGCAAGTAATTACATGAACAACATCACATAACTGACCAAAGAAATGAACCCACCCTCTCCGATTCAAATCACAAAAATAATAATGCCATTTCATAATATCAGTAGCTGTGGTATCTACCAGAACACAGCAACACCAGCCCCACTGCTCTACTACATTCTAGCCATCAAACACACAACACTTCACATCATGACCCAAAAAATGCACAAAGCCCAATTGTTCCAAACAAAGCACACAAAAGTCTTCTCCAGTGACACTGATACTTTCCAATCACAGAGATGGAAATATATTCCTATGAGAATGAGAAAATTCACATGTTCAATGACCTTAGAACAAATGCTAAACATCTCAATTTACAAAACAAAAGTACATGTGATGCCTATTGACATGCACCCAGTGAAATACATTTCCCATCTCCAACATCAAACAGAACAATACCACATACTTAACTTGCAAATTTGACATCAAATCCACCTCCATTTTGGGAAATCAGTACATCATGTCCTCCACAGGCATACTTCTAGTTCACTGATTCTTTGACAAACTGGACCCTCCTCTTCACCCAATATCTACTATGATAAAAGCATTGAATGAAGCTCACAGTACACACTGACTGACACCATGAAGACCATCTCAAACCATCTGCAATTACACAACCGGCAACTATTTCTGCATGACTCTTCTCCATTCCCCCACAAGCAAATGCAACACCAACTGCATACACCATGACATCATCTTTTACAGCTTACCAATACTAGTAACCCAACATCACATACCAAGCAATACTTTAAAACACCACACAATACAAAAACAGAAAAATATAACCAGATACTGACTGTTTTTCCAACAGATGGGGCCTCACATCTATCCTTCTTTCAGAAACTGCACCTCCCAAAGACTCTTAAGGATCATCAAACACAAAATAATAATCCAACAAGGACTCAAAGTAAAACCCACAGATGATGCAACAAATCCCACTCTATTTCTTCAGCAAACCATCTACAGAACCACCAGTCATGAGATTCCTTCACCCCTCCCTTGTACTGCAACTCTCAGTCCCTTTACATATTTTCCACACTCACCTCCCCACCAATACCCCTTCCCTAAGGAATATCAGCACATCTCCATACCTACATCACACAATATATTCAAGGAAAAATACTCAAGATTTTAAGGCACACATGACAACACTCTCACTAACCACCCATCTAAGTCCAAACTTCTTCTAGTAAACAAGCAACAACTTAAACAGATGGAGAAGACAATATTTGGGTTGTCTCACACACACAACTGGTGAGGAACCCATTCATCATAAGCCCACCTTATGTAACACAAAAAAGACCACACTCCCATCAGCAGGACTTAACACTTACCTCATAGATGCACACAGCTCCTCTGTGCCCACTAGCACCATAATTACAAGAACCCATGCAAACCAAACAAGACACACTTGCTACAGATCATTCCCTCAGTTCTGGACTCAGATACCCCTGTGGCACACAAACAATAAATGCCACATTATTGCTAAATGTCACAACAGCACTATACCACACTCCCTTTGCTAAACTAACCTATTCAACACCCCAAAAGAGCTCCAGCTAATTCCTACCTACAATGAAGCAGCAGCAAACTATTTCTACATATTTAAAATGAACATGCAAAATACTCACACTTACACAATACTCCGGGCCCTTTCCCAACAATGACAGGGGCCCACTGGTAACTAGGATGCTCATATCCCCCTCAGAAAACCAAAACCCAGTAGAGGACAGGCAAACAGGATAGTGGTGATCAGTGATGCAAACCCAGTGCCATGTAAGACAGAAAAAGGGAGAAAGGAGCATCTCTAGTTACAGATAGGTCAGTCTCCCAGGAATCAACTTCCTCCAGGGAAAACTCCCACTCCCATACAATGAGCTCCTCATGCACCCATTACAGACAGGCAGACTTTAGAGGACTCCACTCCCTAAACAAGAAACCTCAGCAGTACACATACTTTATCATTGAACCCTCCAGCAGATACTTAACTTTGACAGCCACTCCCAATCACCTTTTCCTTTGTACACACGCCTTCGCTCCCATACATTGGCATCCATTCAGCAACATACAGATATGCCATGACAGATGAAGAAAGAACTACTCACAACCCACCACAGAACGAGGCAACACCAATACCAGATAAGGACATGTCTGCAAATACAAACTAAGATTGACTGAAAACCTACTCACAAACCTCCCAACTACACAATATGAAAGATGACCTCACCTGCATATTGCTTTTTTGAGTGGGAACACCTACTACACATTACACTCCTATCCACAAGGAAAATGGCTACTCTTCTAAAATACTGGTGGCACTCATACTTTCCCTCAACCACACAGCAGCATCGCTAGCTAGGATGCTCACATCCTCTCTGTAAACCACAACCATATAGAGGATGGTTAAAGGATGAAGCAGTGACCTGTCAGGCAAACCCAGTGCCATGTAATGGGGGACAACTGAAAACAGAGCATCTGCCAGCAATCAACCTCGCCTAACAGGAAACACATGCTCCCTCCATACAACAAGCTCCCACCCGCCCTTTACATGCCCATAAAAAATAGGCAGAGAGTAGAAGACTCCCATCCATCAACAAGGAGCCTCAACAGCTCAAACACTTCTGACCATCAACCCCTTAGGCAAATACTTAACTTCAACAGCCACTCCCGCTCTCAAGATCTTCTTTTACGTTCTACACAGGCCTTCGCTCCCATACGTCAATATCTGTACAGCAATCCAGTGACAGCCAAAGGGCGTAGTCATAACCTTCCACAGAATGACACGACACGGTACCAGATCTGCATGCATCTGCAAATACAATAAAAGCTCAACTGCAAACCTACTCACAAAATGCCCAGCTACACAATAAAAAAGAGGACCTCAACTGCATACTGCTTCCTGAAGAGAAGGAACATCACTACACATTACACCTCACACACACACACAGAAGCACCCACCCACCCCAGACACACCAGTCCACGCATTACTGGCCCTCCCCACGTCCCACCACAACAAGGGCCCATCGCTAACTAGGATGCTCACATCCTCTCAGAAAACCACAACCATGTAGAAGATGGACAAAAGACAAAGTAGTGACTTGTCATGCAAACCCAATGCTGTGTAAGAAAGAAGAACTGAGAACGGAGCATCTCTAGTTACAGACGGGTCACTCTCCCAGCAATCAACCTTCCTCCATGGAAAACGCACACTCCCTCCATACAACAAGCGCCCACCCACCCCTTACCTGCCCATTAAGAACACACACAGTTTAGAGGACTCCCATCCATAAACAAGAAGCCTCAACGGCTCAAACACTTCTGACCATCAACCCCTTCAGCAAATACTTAACTTCAGCAGCCGCTCCCGCTCTCAAGATCTTCTTTTCCGTTCTACACAGGCCTTCGCTCCCATATGTCAACATCTGTACAGCAATGCAGTGACAGCCAAAAGGACGTAGTCACAATCCTCCATGGAATGACACACAGTACCAGATCTGGAAGCATCTGCAAATACAAACAAAGCTTAACTGAAAAACCAACTGACAAAGCACTCAACTACACAGTATGAAAGATGACCTCACCTCCATACTACTTTCTGAAAAGAAGGAATATCTACCACACATTAAACACCCCCCCCCTCAGAGAAGCCCTACCACCCCAAACACTCTCATCCACATACTGGGAACCCTCTCACTTTCCCTCCACCACAAGGGTCAATTGCTAACTAGGATGCTCACATCCTCCTTGGAAAAACCAACACCTAGTAGAGGAGAAAAGAAGGATGCAGTGGTGACTTGCCATGCAAGCCCAGTGCTCGGTAAGAAAGGACATCTAAGAATGGAACATCTCTAGTTATGGACAGGAATATCTGCCAGCACTCAGCCTTCCTCCAGGGAAAAACACATACTCCCTCTATTCAACAGATTCCCACCCATCCCTCACACACTCATTAAGAACAAGCAGAGGTTAGAGGACTCCCAGATATAAACAAGAAGCCTCAAGAGCACAAATACTTCTGACCATCAAAGCCTTTGGCAAACATTTAACTTTGACAGCCACTCCCACTCTCAAGCTCTTCTTGTCCTGTCTACACAGGCCTTCACTCCCACACATTGACATCCATCCAGCACCGACATACAGTTACACCATGACAGACAACAGAAGGCCTCACAACCCTCCACAGAACAACATGACATGGTACCAAATCTGGACGCATCTGCAAATACAAACAAACCATAACTGAAAAACCTACTCACAAAGCACCCGACTACACAGTATCAAAGATGACCTCACCTCCATACTGCTTCCTGAAGAGAATGAATATCTACTATTACACCCCACTCAGGGAAGCACCCACCCACCCTAGATATTCTCATCCACATATTGATGGCCCTCCCCACATCCCACCATGACAGGGGACCGTCGCTAACTAGGATGCTCACATCCTCCTCAGAAAACCACAACCATGTAGAAGATGGACTAAAGATGAAGTGGTGACCTGTCATGCAAACCCAATGCTGTGTAAGAAAGAAGAACTGAGAACGGAGCATCTCTAGTTACAGACAGGTCACTCTCCCAGCAATCAACTTTCCTCCAGGGAAAGTGCACCCTCCTTCCATACACTGAACTCCCTCATGCACCCATTAAAAATGGGCAGAGTGTAGAGAACTCCCATCCCTAAACAAAGATCCTCAACAGCACGAACACTTCTGACCATCAAACCCTTAAGCAGATACTTAGCTTTGACGGCCGCTCCTGCTTTCAAGTCTTTGGCTTTCTCCACAGGCCTTCACTCCCATACATCCACAGCCATACAGCAAAGTCGTGATTGTCAAAGAGACGTAGTCACCACCCTCCATGAAATCAGATCCGGTACCAAGTAGTCTTGACACATCTGCAAATAAAAACAAAGTTTGACTAAAAACCTCAGTTATAAACTCTACTCATAAAGCTCCTAACAGCAGAATACAAAAGGTGATGACCTCACCTACATACTGCTTCCTTGAGAAGGAACACCTACTACACTTTACACCCCATGCCTAGAGAACTCCACCACAAACACTCACCCACATAGAAAATAGCTACACTTCTACACACTCATGGCCCTCCCCCTTTCCATACAGTACAGGGGCCCATCGCTAACTAGGATGCTCACATCCTCCTCAGAAAACCACACCCATGTAGAGGAGAACACAATGATGAAGCGGTGACCTGTCATGCAAACCCACTGCTGTGTAAAAAAGAGGAATTGAGAATGGAGCATTTCTAGTTACAGACAGGTCACACTGCCAGCGATCAGTCTTCATACAACAAGCACCCACTCACCACTCACAGGCCCATTAAGAATGCACAGACTTCAGAGAACTCCCATAAGTAATGAAAGAGCCTCAAGATCACAAATGCTTCTGACCATCAAACCCTTTGGCATATACCGATCTTTGGAAATTGAACAGGAGCTCCCCCCTCAACATCCCCTTCGCCTCAGTAGACAGGCCTTCACTCCCATACGTTGAAGTCACTCACAAACATACAGCACCAGGATGACAGTCAAAAATAAAAATATTCACCACCTTTCATGTCACAATGCAACTTGGTACCAGATCTGTATACAGCTGCAAATATAAAGATAGCTTATGAGAAAATACAGAAGATTAAGAGACAAAACTCTTACTAAATATTACAGTTTCCTCAGACTAGTCCCCACCTAACCCAAACTGAACACTGCAATGCTTCTACAGCAGTCCAACACCACAGATGTGCTACTGGTACTATATACGGGTGTTTAACAGATGCTCTATCAGAAACAACCCCCAATGTCTTCCCTCCCAATGAAAATACAAATGCTAACACATAAATCAAACACACTATGAACAACCTGAAATGAAAGAAAAACACATTACACAGAAATAAGGCCAAGAAAACAGTACATTAACCACAAATATATGTCATAATTTCCCTGTATCAATACTCACCATGACTATAAACACCCATAAAAGCACCTATACACATCTCTTTGGACCAACACAAAGGTGAATGACTTCATGTGACAAGACCCCAGCTTATATACTACCTAAGCTCCACCCCTCCATTTCCCAGCATGCCTTAGAAGCCAAAGGCAGCTATAAATATAGACTCAAGTGACATACAAACTCTTTAGTTCATTTCTAGCTTGACAGCAGCAAGTACTGTTCCTCTTGATGTATTAATCAACCTTCCTTCTTACAATGCAAACCTATAGAAAACTCAAACTCTATCAACACGTAATACTATAATTACCATATTTCAGGTTCCTAAAAAGAAAATGCTACCTGAAGGGAGGATGGGACTCCATGGCAGGTGCACTTGGCAGTTGCTGCAAGAGGTATCTCAATTCCCCCAAATCGGGACCCACACCTAAGAGGGCCCCATGCCCTAAGGAAGAGCACCTAACTTAGGTACCTTTTTAATTTTTTTACTCACCTAACAGTGGGCCGGGTCTTTGGTGGCATTTCAGTGGCAGCTCCTGCACTCACTATCGGTCTTCGGCAGCATTTCGGTGATGGGTCCTTCAGTGCCACAGATGACCAAGAGCAAGTGAAGGGCCCGCCGCCAAAGTGCCACCGAACACCCAGACCACCACCAAGTATTCAAATCGGGCCCCACACTTCCTAAAGCTGGCCCTGCTCACCACCTACAGCACTGCACCACCAGCAGGGCAAGCCGAGGCTGCAGAGGAAGATGGACAGCAGGAGAGGGACCAGGGGCAAGTCTCCCAGGCCAGGAGCTCAGCGGCTGGACAGGAGGGGTCCACAGGCCAAATGTGGCCTGCAGGCCATATTTTGTCCATCTCTGTCTTAAGGCAATGCCAACACCCTCAGCAGCATCACAGACATAAGGGTGGCATAGCATCTTGCCACCCTTACACCTCCACTGCTGCTGCAGCTTGTGCTGCCTGGCACCCATCATGCAGCTCAAGGCCAACGTCATGCTGTCAAACAGGGGGCTGGAACTTGACAGAGCCCACAGCCCTCTGGCCACTCTTGGCTCACCAAAGGCAACATTTCATATTGGGGCATGGAAGCAATTTTAATAATGATTCCAGGGGCCAGTTGAGCACCTGAAAACTCCAGGTTTCTTCCACATAATAACTTAAATACAGTACTCCTGCCAGCTAAATATTTTTAATTGAAAAAAATAAACAAACTGAAAATGTGACTGTAATTGGGGTTTGTATCTATGTAAGTTTACACCAATTAGGAGATAATACAACAAAACATTCCCACTCCCAAGCCTCAGAGTGTCAGTTCTGGAGCTTTAACACAGATATCAGAAACACAAGTTTGCTATTTTGTACACTAGCTTTAGTACAGATATATACAAATTGAGAAAATAAATAAACTCTGCTTAAAATCCGCTTAACACACACTCTGCATTACTGCCATTATCTAGTCAAAATTAAGTAAATACTCTTTGGCACAGTGAAAAACTATTCACTAAAAAAAACATTATTAATGTGTTGTTTTCTCTTTTATTAAAAAAGGAAATGAATTTCTCTAAATATTTTTGCATTTATGCTTACCAGGCAAATTCACGTACATGACTCACTAACATTTGATTCCATCATGGCTATTAGTATCATACATGGAACTACATTTATTTTCATACAAGTCTTAAGGTCTTTTGCAGATATCACTAAAAATACAAATTGAAAATAAGCAATCTTCAGTTTCAGTGTCTAAAGTTGTGAGTAGAGGGATACTATTCTAGCAGGATACTGTATACTGTTCTAGCAGGACACTATTATTTGATTGCCTGACTTTTATCATCATATTGTGCTCTATCATTGGTGTTTTAAATAATGAATGACAATTATGCCACCCATGGCCAGGTTACGCATTTTAGAACTCACTTTTACCTTAACTTTAATTCTTTGAGTAATAAAATTATGAAATGCATAGACCACAGAAACAAATAAACTAAGAGTACTGTAATCCTTGAAGTGCACCATACACATATAGTCTCTACAATTTTATTCTTTCAACAGAAGTAATAACAACAGTCCAAGCATGTATGAGAGAGAGAGAGAGAGGCTGTATGTGTTCAGGAATGAGAGCGACAGCACACTCTCAATTTAATCAGAGACCTCACTAATCAGAAGGCTTCTTGAGTCCATCAGCAGCACTCAGCATCTCCCACTCATAACTCAGACACAACATCACAGATGCCTGTCACACACACCCCCCACACACACCCCAACATCAGCCCCTTCCCTCTGCACACCACACAAGAGGTTGCCAGGACCAGCTTGGCATGGGGCTGCTCCAAGCACAGGGGCACTGATACAGAGGGCATCAGGGAGCCCTGCCCCATTGCTTTTAATATCACTTTCTACAAGCCATAAGGGCAAGAAACACCCCTGTTTCTCAACAGAACAGGATTCAGGACACACCTCATGTTCCCAGGAGGCATACTATTGATGACACACTTCTCATGTATGTACGGTTAGTATTCAGGACACAACTGTTGTTTTCAGAGGGGACACTATTGAGGACACACCCCTTGTTCCTGGTACAAGTGATATTGATGACAGACATCTTGTTTCTGCAAGGACATTATTCATGTCACACCTCTTGTTTCCAGTGGGGACAGAATATGTGACACATCTCTTGTTTCCACAGGGGACAGCATTCAGGACTCACTTCTTGTTCCCAGAAGAAGTACTATTAATGACACAGCTCTTGTTTTCGAGGGGTACAGTATTCAAAACACACCTCTTTTTTCAGGGGGGGATCCATCATTCATGACATACCCTTGATTTCCAGGAGGACTACAATTCTTGAGACAGCCCTTATTGCTGCAATGGACAGTATTCAGGGACACCTTTTGTTTCCAGAGGACAGGGTACTCATAACACATCTCATGTTCCCAGAAGGGACAGTATTCAGGACTCACTTTTTGTTCCTAGGAAGAGAACTATCGAAGTCACACCCCTTGTTTCTGCAGGGCACCATATTCAGGGGGAACCCCTTGTTTCCAAAGGGTAGGGTACTCATAAGACATCTCCTGTTTCCAGAAAGGCAGTGTGCAGGACACACTTCTTCTTCTCAGGAGGACTACTATTAATCGGTCACCCCTTCTTTCTGGAGGGCATACTATTTGAGGCACACTTCTCCTCCCCAAAGGGAACAATATTCAGAACATACCTCTGATCCCGGTGAGGACAATATTCATGACACATCACTTGTTTCCAGGAGAAGTATGATTGATAAAACACCCCTTGTTTCTTTACGTGGACAGAATTTGTGACACACCCCTTGTTTCTGCAGGGGACAGTATTCTGAACACAGCTCTTGTTTCCAGGAGAACTATTATTGATGACACCCCTCTTGTTTCTGGGGGTGGCAGTATTCAGGATACACCTCTCATTTCTGGGGTACTGCAATTCACGATTCATCCTTTGTTTCTGGAGGGGACACTATTCAGGATACACCTGTTGTTTCTGGGGGACTGCAATTCACAGCACACCCTCTGTTTCCGGGGGACTGCAAATCACGACACACCCTTTGTCTCTGGACGGGACAGTATTCCGGGTACACCTTGTTTCTGGGGGAATGCAATTCAAGACACACCCTTTGTTTCTGGACGGGACAGTATTCACAAACACCTGTTGTTTCTGGGGGACTGCAATTCACAGCCCACCCTCTATTTCCGGGGGACTGCAAATCACGACACACCCTTTGTCTCTGGACGGGACAGTATTCAGGATACACCTTTTTCTGGGGGACTGCAATTCACGATTCAGCCTTTGTTTCTGGAGGGGACACTATTCAGGATACACCTGTTGTTTCTGGGGGACTGCAATTCACAGCACACCCTCTGTTTCCGGGGGACTGCAAATCACGACACACCCTTTGTCTCTGGACGGGACAGTATTCAGGGTACACCTTGTTTCTGGGGGAATGCAATTCAAGACACACCCTTTGTCTCTGGACGGGACAGTATTCAGGGTACACCTTGTTTCTGGGGGAATGCAATTCAAGACATACCCTTTGTTTCTGGACGGGACAGTATTCAGGATACACCTCTTGTTTCTGGGGGATTGCAATTCACAACACACCCTTTGTTTCTGGCGGACTGCAATTCACGACACACCCTGTATTTCTGGATAGGACAGTATTCAAGATACACCTTTTTCTTGGGGACTGCAATTCACGATTCATCCTTTGATTCTGGAGGGGACACTATTCAGGATACACCTCTTGTTTCTGGGGGACTGCAATTCACAGCACACCCTCTGTTTCTGGGGGACTGCAATTCACAGCACACCCTCTGTTTCTGGGGGACTACAATTCACAGCACACCCTCTGTTTCTGGGGGACTGCAAACCACGACACACCCTTTGTTTCTGGACGGGATACTATTCAGGATACACTTCTTGTTTCTGGGGAGACTGCAATTCACAGCACATTCTTTGTTTCTGGAGAGGACGATATTCAGGATAAACCTCGTTTCTGGGTGTCTGCAATTCACGACACACCCTTTGTTTCTGGACGGGACACTCTTCAGGGTACACCTTGTTTCTGGGGAGACTGCATTTCAAGACACACCCTTTGTTTCTGGAGGGGACAGTATTCAGGATACAGCTCTTGTTTCCCTGGAGACTACAATTCCCAATACACCCTTTGTTTATAAAAGGACAATTCATGACTCCCCCATTGATTCTGGAGGGGACAGTATCCAGCGGTCACATCTTGTTTCCAGAGCAGACTCTAGCCCTTACAGCCAGAGGGCAGAGTACTCATAACACATCTCTTGTTCCTAGAAAGAACGGTATTCAGGACACACCTCTTGCTCTCAGGAGGAGTACTGTTGATGACAAACCCCTTCTTTCCAGAAGAAACACTAGTTGAGACACACCTCTTGTTCCCCAAGGGGACTGTATTCAGATCACACCTCTTCTCTCTGGAGGGGACATTAGTCAGAACACACCACTAGGTTACAGTGGGGAAAGTATTTGGGTTTCTTGTTTCTGCAGGGTCAGTGTGCATGACCCTCCCCTTTTTTCTGGAGAGAGGCAGGGCCAGTATTCATGTCACACATCTTGGTTACAGAGGGCTTAGTATTCGTATCACACCTCATTTCCAGGAGAAGTACTATTCCTAACACCCCTTGTTTCTGAATGGGACAGTATTTGTGACACACATCTTTCTGGGGGCCACAGTATTTGGACACACCCATTGTTCCTAGGAGCGGCGCCAGGGTTTCTGACCTCCTAGGCAGACAGCCATTTCGCCGCCCCCCGGGGGGTCTGGTGGACCTACCGCAGTCATGCCGGCGGACAGTCCACTGCTGGAAAGGCTCCAGTGGAGCTGCAGCAGTGATGCCGGCGGGCCGTCCACTGGTCTAAAGGCTCCAGTGGACCTGCCACCGGCATGACTGAGGTAGGTCCGCCAGAGCCTTTAGACCAGCGCACCGTTCACCAAAATGACTGCAGCAGCTCCACCGGAGCCTTTCCAGCAGCGGATTGTCCGCCTGCATGACTGCGGTAGGTCCACCGGACCCGCATGCCACCCTTCTCCCCCACCAAAATAGTGCCCCCAAAAAAATTCTGGCACCCTAGCCCATTGCCTAGGTCGCTTAAATGGTAGCGCCGGCCCTGGCTGTTCCCAGAAGCGACAGTCATCATGTCACACCTCATTTCCAAGAAAAGTACTATTGATGACACACCCCTTGTTGCTGGAGGGGACAATATTCCTGCCTCACCCCCTTCTTTCCATTTAGAATGCTATTGACAACATATCACTGAGGTCCCCAAGCATGGTGTCAACGCTGCATGGGACATGTTTTCACTAAGGGAATGTGATCAAGACGACACTGAACACATCTTGTTGCAGGAAGAATTATACTGGTGAAAAATGATTCACACCATCTGCAAAGTAGACTGCTACAGCAGGGAATTAAACTACTTCCTGTTTCTGAAGACTAACAAAACACACCATATTTTTTATTACACATAAAATGTTATGGAAGTAGCCCTCCTCCCATAACCACATTTATCCCCAGCCCTTAAATGCCCTACAGTCCATCAACATTAACCTGTTGTGGTCAGTAGCTACCGGTGTGGTTCTCTGCTCTTGTTCAATGACGATAACAGTCACCTGCGTGCGTGTTCCCACGGTGTGCTGCCCCAGCTCTGCACAGATAGTTGACACAGCACACACCCCCCCTCGAGAGAACACCCAAAGACCACAGACTCTAGTAAGGTACAAAGGAACCCAAGCCAGGTTTGTCATCAAATGAAGCACACTAATAGTTTCCTGTAGACTCTACAAGACATACTACAAATTTGTGCCCCCTGGCAATGGACCGGCTCAGTCAGTGGTGGGACTTTCCACTGCCCACTCCGGGACCTACTTTTATACAGTTACAGGAAAGAGTGCTCATCCCTACTGATGTACTGAAGTACAACCCCTTGACTCATTAGGGTGCTGTCTCCTCCTTTGATCATGTTGTTTCAAACAGACCTATCCATCATGATATTCTTTTGACCCAGTCTTTAAGACGCACCTGTCTGTTTCTTGTTATCTCTGTGGAGTGTTCTGATGCTATCTTGGCACAAGTTCCTCTTATTACCACTTAAGTGTGGATGCACCTGCTTCTAGCAGCCCTCTTCTTGCCAACTTCTGTGAGTGGGACCTGGCACTGGCTCACAGGCCAGCTTTTGCTTAGCAATGCCTGGAAGTACGTTGGTTGAATCTAGAGTAGAGTAATATAAAAGAAGAATAGCATATAGTTGTTAAAAGAAATCTGTGTTAGATGCTTGATCTGTGTGCCAGAGAAAAACTCAGTTCTCACTTTTTGCTTGGATGCAGCAAAATCAAATACTTTATCTTTTCTCAAGCAAGTGCAAAGAGGGAGGGAGTGCCCTAGGAGACAGGGTTTCCCCGTCCTAGGCAGGTGTCTCTACAGGTAAACAATTACAGCAGCATTTATATTTTTGTTACATACAATAATAAGCAACAGTTACATTTTGTTTATACATAGGCCATCCTGAAATCTTATTTTTCTCACTTCTATTTAGACACCAGTCTATATTCCTTATATCAACACAAGATCACAACAATTTCTCACACAGTTCTTTCCCACTCACCTCACGCAATCCTCGATTCTACAAATCTCACATTATTAGGTTTACAGCTAGCCTGACTCTTGCTAACAGAGACTGTCTTGCATTAAGATCCCCTACAAATCCCTGTCAGTTCTTTCTCTACTTCCACACCCCATTTGTACTTCTAGTACAACAAATATTTTCCAACCTCTATTTGCATTAAGCCATGGATTTCAGATTATAGGTCAGATGCTTCAACCTTAGGTGTTTTAATTGGAAGTAATGACAATGCATGAACATGAAAGGTATTATTATCATCACATCTTTTACAACATAATCCTAAACTAACTAATAACAATACAAGCAAAGCATTCCCATAAGAATAATATGATGGAGTTGTTGTACAGTTTTAGTCACAAAGCACAATACATCATACTTAGTACATAAAGTAGACACTCTGCAAGCTGTATGAAAGGCATTATTTTCAGCTTGATATACATTTTGAAGCATATAAATTTGCCCTCATAATTCTGAGAGTCTTTAAACCTCTGGTAACAATGAAAGTAGATTTTGAAACCGATTGGGCACTACTCTAGTCCAATTAAAAAATACCTGAAACTTAAGAGCTACCTGCAACATTCTATCTGCAGGCCAGTAAATAATATGATTGCCTGCAACAGTGGTGAGATTAACATGTATATCTTGCAATGTGGTGGCTTTAACATACACACAGCTATCATTAGCTTGAAAAAGTAGGTGTCCTGTCAGGGTAGTTCCTTGTCCTCTACTCTCCCAGCAAAACATCATCATGAAGAGTGACAACTTCCCCTGGCTTCAGTTTATGTATACACTGAAACTGTAGATGTTCTAACAGCCAAAATGTCCATTGACTACCTATTCCTATCCAAATATCAGGTGTTATTCTAAGGGCACTGACTAAAAATTGATTAGGCATAGCAGGTGGTCTAACTTCCCAGATATCTCAGTGACTTACCCAATCCCACATGCGTCCTCCCTCTGGATCCAGCAGGATTCAATATGTGGAAGCCCACACCCCCCTAACCGGTCTATACGCTTGGAAGGAGCACTGTGAATGTCCATATTTCCACCCAGAAATCTCTAAGTATGTCTCCATGGCCACAGATCAGATGGTACTCCTGATGTGTCTGTAAGGGCAGTGGGCCAAGCTTGATGCTCAAGATCACTCTAAATGGCCATCAGCTAGTCATTCGGGGAATCCTGATTTTCTGAACATGCTAGACCCCATTGCAATGCCTTCCCAGCCTCAGTGATATTCAATACCATCTCTGTCAGTAACTTCTGGGTCATAGAACTAAGGACAGAAATGCCTTTAGGCCTGGTCTACACCACACGTTTATACCAAATTTAGCAGCTTTAAACCAAATTAACCCTGCACCCATCCACACAACGAAGCCCTTTATATCGATATAGAGGGCTCTTAAAACCAATTTCTGTACTCCACCCCGATGAGGGGATTAGTGCTGAAATCAATATTGCCATGTTGGATTAGGGTTAGTGCTCCTCTCTGCGCTCCTCTTCCTCCCCACCCTTTAATGTCCTGCCTGGACTATCACAGCAGCTGGAGGCTGCCTCCCCCTCATTTTCTCTCACTAAAAAGGTCAGTGTTTCTTATTCCTGCATTCTTTATTACTGCATCACACAAATGGGGGGACACTGCCACCGTAGCCCAGGAGGGCTGGGGGACAAGGGAAGCAATGGGTGGGGTTGTTGCAGGAGCACCCCATAGAATGGCATGCAGCTCATCATTTCTGCAGGATCTCTGGGACTCTGACCCAGAGCAGCTATGCTCTCTGGTTCTCTAGTACACTTGCCCCATATTCTAGGCAGCACTGACTCTATTTTTAGACAAAACATAAAGAAGGGAAAGACCTGGGGAATCATTCCCATTTTTGTCCATGCGTCCCTGGCCGACCTCAGCGAGGCCAGCCAAGAGCACCGATGTGTTGTCAGATGCTACCCGTGTGGTGCTCTGCTCTGTTCAATGTTGATATCACTCGGCTGCATGCGTGTGTTCCCTCTGTGTGCTGTCCCAGCTCTTTGAAGATAGCTGACACAGCAGACCCAATGAGAAACCCCAATGACCACAGAGTCAAGTAAGGTACGAAAGCACGTCAGCCAGATTTATTGTCAAACAAAGCACAATGATAGTTCCCTGTACATTTCTTAGTCTAACTCAGGGCATACTATGAATATGTGCCCCCTGGCAATGGACTCAGCTCAGTCAGTGGCAGGACTTTCCACTGCCCCCTCAGCTGGACAAAGACACTGCCCCAGGGATGCATTCTTATATACAGGTACAAACAAGTTACACATCACTCCTGATGTATTGAGGTGCAACCCCTCCACATAGCCAGGTACAACCCCTCTATGCAGTAAGGTGCTGCCTCTCACCTTGTACATGTTGGTTCGAACAAAACAACTCTATCCATCACATTACCCTTTTGCCCCTGTCATTGGGATGGGTCAGTCTGTTCCTTGTTATCTGTGTGGAATGTACAGTATTCGAGTGTCCTGGTACCATGTTTATACTTCAATACACTATGTGGATATATGTTTATGCAATATCAGCCCTTTTCTTGCCAGCTGCAGAGAGCAGGGCCTGCCTCTGGCTCACAGCTTAACTTTGCTTTATGTTAGCAAAGCCTTGACCATTAGTTTAGTTCAGGCCTCAGGCCTCATACCGGGCCTCTGAGACCAAGGTTTATATCTTAGGGCCTCCTCTTACTACACCATGACAGCAGCAGATGGTACAAAAGGATTGATAACCATCATCGCCAATTTCCAATTGCAAACAGTGCAAAATGACTGATAACCATCATCTCATCACCAATTTTAAATTGCAGATGGTGCTATAGCTGGAAACCATCTCTGCTACGTTGCAAAGGCAAATGAATGCTGCTGTGTACCACTGCAGTACCGCATCTGTCAGTGGCATCCAGTACACATACGGCGACAGTGACAAAAGGCTAAACGGGCTCCATGGTTGCCATGCTATGGCATCTGCCAGGGCAATCCAGGGAAAAAGGGCACAAAATGATTTTCTGCTGTTGCTTTCATAGAGGAAGGATTGAGTGACAACATTTACCCAAATTCTCCTGTGACACTGTTTCTGCATTGGGATCTCAACCCAGAATTCCAATGGGCAGGGGAGACTGCAGGAACTATGAGATAGCTACCCACAGTGCAACGGTCCGGAAATCGAAGCTATCCTCGGTACATGGACGCACACCGCCAAATTAATGTGCTTAGTGTGGCCACGAGCACCCGACTTTATACAATCTGTTTTAAAAAACCAGTTTCTGTAAAATCAGAATAATCCCACAGTGTAGACATACCCAACTCCATCCAGCCTGTACTTGGGTTAGCTGAGCCTCAATAATAACGCCAGTGGCCTTCTCTAGTTGGCCCAATTTGTCATCATGTTCTTGGTTCTTAAAAATATTCCAAACTGCTGCTGCACTATTGGCTCCATCCCATAGGGAAACAGTCAAGTCCCTCTTCTTCCAGAGGAAATAACCCAGGCCCTCTGTTGTGCTAATCTAATGGCAGGCATTTGTGAGCAATTTCAGTATGTACAGATGATCTGGAAACTAGATAAGGGCAATGTAAACTTAACAGTCCCTAGTGTTGTATTAATCACAGTCCATCAATATCCTAATACATTTCTCTTTGATGTAGTACTATACCATATCTGTTATTTAACTAATCTCAGGTACTTTTAAGAGGCACTAACATTAATTGCATAGGAGGGGGTGTATTGCGATAAGGTACAGGTTACATTATTAGTAATGAAATAATTTCTATACAGGTGAAATTTCTTGTAGAAGAACAAACTCTCTGGGTATTTGTTTGATTATTCACCCATTGGGTGACCAAATACATAGAAGAGGGTCTCATGGCTAACACATTGCAAACTCCAGGAACAGCCATCATATCTACTTCACTATGGAATGCATCAATTTCAATTACAGATTCTTGCAGTTCATTTGTAGTGATATCATATATTTCTATTTCCACTGACCCATTCTTTTTCCACTCAATTGTTTGTTTGAAAAAAAATTTTTTTTCAATTCCAGGATATCCCATATAAACAATCTTTAAATAAATCACTTAAGTGTGAAGGCCTTGGCCATTGGATTTATCAGATATATAGCACTGTCTGTATTTGGATGTATTACAGGGGTAATAGTGTGATGGAGGAGATGGCAGACGCAGTGGCAACAAGGTGCCTTTGGTACTTGTCATTTAAAATCCAATTAGGGAGAGCAACACATGCTAAAGGACTTATACAAAACACAGGGTGTGGCCTGTAGAATAAACCCCAACATCCAATCAATACCACATTCCCAAGAATGGGTCCCACAAATTTCTTCCTGCAAGTGTATAATTCTTTGTTTCTTCACCAGGGTCAGTTCTTAATGTCCTTTCTAGTAAGGAATTCCTGGACTTTGGCAATTTCAGTGGAGCAAGTGTTCCTCCTTCTTTCCTGAAGCAAGCATGGCTCAGCATCCTATAGGAGAGAGGTTACTAGCATATCAGCCTGTAATGGCTTTGCTTCTTCTAGAAAAATCCAAAGGCACAGTAGATCTGTCACTGGACAAAGGAGAGGTTGTCCTTTTTCCTTGCTGTCCAGAAGGCACAGCAGAGCTAGAAGGAGAAATAGGCTACTCATCATTAGAAGAATCCTCCCACGGTGGAGGGGTCTTTTTGCAGTGAGAAGCATGGGTCCAGGCAGTCAATCCTTGGCACTTCAGGGCAGTATTGGTGATTAACAGGACTTGGAAAGGGCCATTCCAGCATGGAGCCAGGGGAGTCTTTCATTGGTGGACCTTTACATACATCCAGTCTCCTGTTTCCAAGGAGTGGCAGGGCTGCTAGAGTCTTTCGATAGCACTTCTTTACCTGTGATAAAAGAAACTTAACATTTCATTAGTGCCCGGCAGTATTTAGCAGATCTCATAGCTGCTTGGGCTCATTCAAGCCCCCCCTTTTCTTGGTTGTCAGCCAAGCCTTACCTGTGAGCAGTGTCCTTGAGTGGGGCCAGTGTCTTACATTTGGACTAAGCATGCTGGCTATTATTTTTCCCAGTTAATTCATTGTGTTCTTTTTCCTTCTTGGCTTCATTTAACCTACAAAGGAAACTTCCACTCTTCACTCATAAACCTTTTTCCCAACCATGAACACATACACATTGCTATTATACAGTATATTAGTCTTATTATTCAATGTATGCCACATATACCCTTCCAGTAAAATAACCTTATTACAGAGCTTTGGAGCAACAAGACAGGATAAGCACACCCACTTTTGAGGAGTTCATTCAATTCAACCTCTAGTCCAATAGCTTCCCACCCTCCCCAGCCCTCTGGCTAGAAATCTGAGGTAGCCAGAAGGATCCCATGTACAATATGAGGAGTGGGTTAACCCTTCTTGTCCTTGCTTCCAAAAACTGTTGGTATGCAAATTTTAACAACAATTTTTAATTAAAAGATTTGGCCAATGAAGTTCGTTTTTGTTTTTGTTTTTTACTTAAGCAAATGTGTTAGACTTTAGTATATCACATTTGCCTGATTTATCCAAACACTTTGTATTTCAGATTGAATAAAATCAATGTCTGCATTCCAATCCAACCCCTCTGCCTGATTTCAAACCAGACAATCCCATGAAAACACTAAACAGAACAATTCCGGCCAGGAGACAAACACCACAAGACAGAACATAGAACTCAAAACATAATTTCTATTGTACCAGTAAATGCATGATATGTTGAATGCTGTTCAGCTGGCATCAGTTTTCTCTGATTATCTGAAAGACAAAAAAACAGGTCTGCCCCTTCGGGGCAGTCAATCATTACTTAAATATACAAATACCCTTCTTGATTTCAGGCAAAACAGAGGAATTACCCCATATTTTCTTGTATTTATTTCATAAGCAGCCCAGGTTTTCAATTACATTAAACTATATACATTTTTCAGCTAATTTAACTAAATTGTTCATAGCCAAGCCAAATGATTGCAATCCAATAATTTCTTTGCCTGAATTTATTTACAAACATTTCACAGACACCAAAAACCTTTTTTTCTTTACCATTTTTACAAAGTTCAACTGCTGTTCCCTCCAGCAACTACAGAGTTAACTTCTCAGTCTTCCTTAAATCACTTGCTTGTCTCCCAACAGCCACTTTTATCAACGTAAATCACCATTTCAAGATATTGTCCTGGGTATTTGAAATCCCCATGCTTACACTTACTTACTCCCTCCTTCCACTATACCCTCAGAATTTCCAATCTGTTTTTCAATCTCTGTCTGTTGCCTGCCCGCCTGGGCCCGATCCTGCTTTTCTCGCTGAACCGTCCCTTCCATGGGCACCAACTTGTTCCACTACCAGTTTAGCTAGGAGGGTGGGCTTCTCAACTAGCCCCCACCCCTCCTGGTCTATTCGCTTAAACATTCTTACTCACAAGACTACCCGAGTCCTCCTTCATGAGGCTTGCCACCCGGACAAAAACACATGGCCCATAGGGCAAAGGCCATTTACTTAACATACAATCCAAACCCCTTTAGAAGATTTTACCTAGAGACCCATCCATCTGTCTGCTGACACTTAAACAGAAAAGAGAATTACACAGAGCACAGAGGAAATTACAGTCTAATCCAGGTTTTTCTACTTCTATTACGCTGACCGCTACAGGGGACGGGACAGAAGGATCTCAATACAACCTCAGAGCTTCCTCACACGCATGGCTTCCACTCCGAGGAATTACGAACGAGAGGTTCAGTTCCGCCCACACTCCTAATGTCCAAATGTATACAGAGCAGAACCAGATAACAGGCCCGCCTCTAACCAGAACCAGATAGTATTTCCTTATCCTATTAGGGCTCACCTTATCGGATCACGAACCCCAGGGATTGTGGAGGAGTGAAGAAGAGGGGTTAAGCACCCCAGTGGCACCGCTCCTAGTTCACTGCAGCCGTCTGCAGTCCAATGTCCGAGCTAGGAGAGTCCCATCTGGAGTCGCCAGAAACTCTTACTGAAATATCAGGTCTGCCTAGCTGAAAGCCAATTAACAGCCTGACAGGGATAAGGAAAAATGCTTTATTCTGCAGAAAAAGGAGAGCCTGTACCTTGGTACAAAAGACTCTGTCTTACACAAATTTCACACACCTTTTATACACATTCAGACAAAGACCCTTGCGTGTTAATACTTGATTGGTAAGTGTAAAGTCTCATGTTTCCCTTATCTAAGTAGAACTAACTGGTTAGGAGCAGGATCTTCTTGCCTTGAGGCAGAGCAAAAGAGATAGTGAAAAAATGCAAGCTATTGTGTCCATGAGCAGTACTTACTCCCCCATCCCCCCTTACTGGCCGCTTGTTAACTATTAAGGGGCGTCAGCCAGCTTTCACACCTACCACATCTGCCTGTGTGCTACAAAGGGAGACAGCAGAAGGTGAGGCAAGGAGAGAGAGACAGAGACAGAGAGAGACAGAGTGTGTATTGGCCAACACATTAGAGGAGAGAGACATAAAAACGTGGGAGGAAGGCAAGCAATTTGCAGTCCTCCTCCTGGATCCAACTTTCTGCTGCAGAGGACACACCACCCCTGGCCAGAGAACTGAGCAGCTTCTGAAAATGGGGACCTTGTCTCCCTCATAACCACTAGTCAGGAACCTTTTCTTACAAACTCAGCCCTAGCTAACAGGGCACCCCTACCAGGAGCGAGGCGGGCTGTGAGCAGAGAAACCACCAAACCAGACACTTCTCACTGATAGTGATGGCTGTTCCACTCCCAGATGGATGGCTTTTGCGCGGCATCAACAATCCTCGCTGTCTCAGCGCTCTTGCTCCCCTTCCATCGCATGAGGACAGTGGACTCTGACGCGTGACTTCTTTTCCTTTGCAACTAAACCCACCACAAGGGGAAAAAAATACCCTACCCTCTCAGGAGGCAATGTCTTGTAGGCTCTTCTTTTCACCTCCCCGACACGGTAGGCCTCCGCCCTCAACCATATTTCCATTACATCTTTAGGACTAAAAGTAGAAAATGCCCCTTGCAATGACACCTGAAATACTCACTCTGCATAGCAGACTCTGGTCAGAAATGCCAAACCTGCAGAAAAATATACAGAAATTGGTCATGTTTTTGGCCTAATTGGCTTGCAAATTGCTTGTTGGCTAGTTTTTGGCTTGTAGGTTGTTGTTTGCTGTAGTTTCTGACTGCTTTTTTTTTTGGTCGGCTCCCAGCAATTGGGGGCACGCAGGGGAAAGAGTCAGGGGTGTACAGGGGGCTCACCACAGTCTCTGATGACTTGCAATGGGAGATTTAGTCGCACAGTGTTGGGGTTCCAAGGGATTGGCTTGCTTTGGAATTGTTTTGAAATGGGATTAGCTTGATTTTTGGCTTACTATGAAAGTTGGGGTGCTTATTTACCTAGTGAAAGTTGACAACTGAGACTCTGGTCCCTTCTCCAGCTTTAATCCCACAAAGCACCACATTCAACGAGGATGTTCAGAGCCTCTGCACAAAACTGGAGTGAGAACAGATGAGGAATTCCAAGCACTGACCACTTACTCACAGCCAGTTATGTGGAAGGCAGAAAGCTGAGGACTGTTCATCTCTGCTTACAAGGATGTCCAGGCTGCTCAGGTTCATTTCTTCTAGTTTCTCCTCTAGCTGCGGCTCCTGGATGATCCCTCTGCCAAGGACAACAACATGTAACCCAAGCAGGAGCCATCACTGCCCCAAGTTCTATTGGTGTCTGAGATGCCGCCATCCCTCTCCCATCCACTGTACGCCCCACTTGATGAACAGAGTCAGAGTCAACTCCCACAGTCACCCCACACCACTACCAATGGAGGATCTAAAACCCACCATGCTTCTCTTCCTCCTCCCAATGCCCCAGTGGAATACAGACTCTCCAGACCAAGCCAGCGAGCATGAACCATTGCCCATGTTATATGCAAGCAGACAGTACAAGGAGAGGCAGACACACAGAGAGCATGTTGGCCAACATATGAGAGCAGAGATACACACACAGGAAGGAGGCAAACTCAGCACCTGTAGTCACCTTCCTGGCTCTCCACAAAGGGTTACTGCATTTCAGGAAGACTCCATAGCACCTGACAACCCCTTGACAGGGCACAAAGGATTCCCCTGAGCTTATTGTGTCCCTGTGAAATGCAGAGGCCTTTCCTCAGGGGCCTTCCCCATACTCACAAATTCTCTCCACTGAGAAGAGTGTTTGCAGCCCTCCCTCAATACTGAACTTCAGAAAATTTCCATTTGCTCTTACTCTGCAGATTACTGTCCGGCTTTCGTCACTAGGGATGGGCTCAGGGTGGCCACTACTTCTTTGGTCTGATGGGAGACTGGCCAACCTGTGGCAGAGACCAATCTCAGTAGGAACTGAAAAAGAGAAAGAGAGAACACTTGTAAGCTAGGCCAGCACTGGGGCATGGAAGAAAAATGGGCACACACACACACACCACGGGCTGCTGCCCATTGGGGCCCCCTTCTCTATTCCTCTCCAGCCCACCCAGGGCCTAAAATGCTCATCACTCCTAAGAAGCTACAGCCCTCCAGGAAAGGGACAATCCCAGACCACTACCAGCCACAGGCAGAGCTGGACCTTCCCCAGGACCCATCCCAGGGATAGGAGAAGCATCTCTTTGCCCTCCATGAGGCACCTCACTCTGCAGATACTGGATAGAGAAATATCATTTCACAAAAACACGCACCTGCTCCTCCAACATTACAAGATCGCTCCTTGGCTCCACTGCAAAGCAAAACAACTAGATTGGGTACGTCTGCTTCCTCCAGATGCTCCTACTCTGTCTGGGGCTGCTCCGCTGGCCTGGAGCAGCCCTCCGCAAGAACAGCTAATGACCTATGGAAGAGCCATCACTGCCAAAAACAGTCTAGGTGCACAACATCTTCCAGTACCTGCCTCCACTCTCGCACCCACTATCCTGCATGATTTTCATCCCCTCCTACTTGTTCATAGCTCTCGAGACCTAGCCTGTGGGGATGCACACCTAGCACAGCTGCCTGTGTCCTATGAAGGGAAAAGGCACAAGGAGAGGCAAGAACAGAGACAGAGAGAGAAAGAGAGAGTGTTGGCCAACACACTAGAGAAGAGACAGACAGCAAGAGAAACATGGGAGGAAGGCAAGAAACTCACCAGCTGGAGCCATCTCCCTGGATCCAACCTTCTGCTGCGGAGGACACACTGCTTGTGAACAGAGAAATGACCAGCCCCGAAAAGGGGGACCTTGTCTCCCTTGTAACCACAGCTCTTCAGGATTTTTTTTTTAAAACACAAATCCAGGCACAGCTAACAGGGCGTCTCTATCTGGAGCCAGGTGGGCCTTGAGAAGAACCCTCACCAAAACACTCATCTCAGAGACAGTGATGTCTGTTCCACTCCCAGATGGATGGCTTTTTTGTGTCATTGAGTAATTCTCAAGTTCCCATCACTCTTCATCACTGTCCATCGCATGAGGGCAGCAGTCTGACATGTGTCTTCTTTTTCCTTGGTACTAAACCCAGCAGAAGGGGGGGAAAAACAACAAGTTATCTCCTTCTGCAAGGTCACGTAGTCTTCTCATTTCACAGCTCCCGTATCCCACAGTTCTGCCCTCAACCCATCTCCCATTGGCACTTTACACCTGCAACTAGAAGGGACTGATTGTAACTGCACCCAAAATAGTCAATTTTGCTCAGGAGACTATTGCCCCTTCCCCAGCCTTAACATCACATTGCTCTGTACCCAGTGAGGAAGCACAGGGCCTATAAAGAGAAATACAGCGAGAACAGATGAGGAATTGAAAGCACTGACCTCTGACTCACAGCCAGTTATTCAGAAAGCTGAGAACTATTCATGTCTCCTTAAAAGGATGTCCAGGCTTCTCAGGTCCACTTCTGCCATATTCTCGCCCGGTGAGGGCTCCTGGATGATTCCTCTGCAAACTAATAAAGCCAAGCAAGAACTATCACTACACAGAGCTCTATTGCTGTGTTTAATCTTGCCCTCATCCCTACCTCCCTCTGCAGTCCCACGTACATCTGCCCCACTCGATGAACAGAGACTGAGTCAACACCAACAATAACTGTTTGTGACAAAGTTCCTCCTCTACCTTAGTGGGTCCTGCACTTATTGGCGGATTGTTCACCTCACTGATCTTCCCCTCTTGTGGAACCCACAGTCTGGGTCAGCTCCTCCTGTGTCTGATCAGGAGTTGGGGAGGTTTGGGAGGAACCCGGGCCCACCCTCTACTCCGGGTTCCAGCCCAGGGCCCTGTGGATCACAACTGTCTATAGTCCTCCTGTACCAGCTGCATGACAGCTACAACTCCCTGGGTTACTTCCCCATGGCCTCCTCCAAACACCTTCTTTATCCTCACCACAGGACCTTCCTCCTGGTATCTGATAACGCTTGTCCTCCTCAATCCTCCAGCAATACACTCTCTCACTCAGCTCCTTGCCTTCTTGCTCCCATCTCTTCACACATGCTCCTTCTCCTCTGGCTCCTCCCTGCCTGACTGGCGTGAGCTCCTTTTTTTAACCCAGGTGCCCTGATTAGCCTGTCTTGATTGGCTGCAGGTGGTCTAATTAAAGTAGCTATCTCTACTGCCTTCTAGAAAGATCTTAATTGGCCCCAGGTGCCTTGATTAACCTGGAGCAACTGCCATTTGGTTACCAGGGTACTAGGGATTTGTTTAGCCTGGGGCTAACATACCAGTTTCTCAGTACTTTACTGTAGCCATCTGGCCTTGCCCCATCACATGCTCTACTCCACTATCCACTACCCTGCAGGATTTTTGTCCCCTCCTACTTCTTCATGGCTCCCGATACACAGCTTTTGGGACTGCACACCTAGCACACCTGCCCATGTCCTAGGAAGGGAGACAGCACAAGGAAAGGAAAAGAGAGAGTCAGTCCATGTGGATGATCAATGGACACATTCAGTAGGCAATCTGGGGTTCGTGCATCAGTGGCTTAGTCATATGATATCTGGGGTGAGGGCTGCACTGTATGGTAGAGGGGTTTAGGGTTCCCAAGCTGTAATGAGGGAATGTGGGATTCATAGGCCTTGGAGAGTAAGGGCAGGGTGGAGGGGGGTTTAAAGGCCCCAGTGTAGCTGGGAAGGGTAACAGGAATTGGAGAGGGAAACCTGGGTGGCATGGGGAAATGCGGTGCTGTGGAAGTGGGGTCCAGCAATGGAGAAATGGATTGGAGCCAGTTGGGGTGTAGGGATTGGGTGTCATGGAGGATGGTGGGGTGCCCTGAGATGGGGAACAGATGGGGTGGATTGGAGGGCCACGTGCAGGGGGCAGATTGGGGTGGGGCAATCGGAGTGCTGGCAAGTCTGGGGATGCAGGAGCAGGTTGGAGGAAGTTAAATGGGTCCCAGTGGGGGGAGGCTGGAATGCACTGAATGAGATGCTGTGTGCGCATACCTTGAATGGCCACCTGGTGTCACTAAGTATTTTCCTCCGGGAGCAAGAGTGAAACCAGGTGGCCAATCCAGATAATGCACAAACCATTTCCCTCATCAAGGGACAGTGACAATGAGGGGCCACTGGGGTTAATGCACAGAGCATTTCCCTCATGGAGCAGCAGTGTCAGTGGGTGGCCTCTTGGGGGAATGCACAGAACATTTATCTCATGGAGCAAGACACACACTGGGTGAGCACTCTGGCTACTGCACAAAGCATTTCCTTCGTGGAGCAACTGTGCATTACCCTGCATGGCCACATGGTGTCACTGTTGTTCTATGCACAAAATGCTCTGTGCATTACCCGGCGTGGCCACAGGGTGTCACTGTTGCTCCTTGCAGGAAATGCTCTGTGCATTACTCGGCGTGGCCACCCGGTGTCACTCTCGCTCCCTGCAAGAAATGCTCGGTGCACTACCCCGCGTGGCCACAGGGTGTCACTGTTGCTCCATGCAGGAAATGCTCTGTGCATTACCCTGTGTGGCCACACGGTGTCAGTAGTTATTTCCCTCATGGAGCAACAGAGACACTAGGTCAGGGGTCGGCCACCGCGTGCCAAAGACGTCACGGGAGCTGATCTTTAATGGCACGCGGCTGCCTGCCAGGACTCCAGGGTGGCATTAAAAATCCTGCCAGCACAGCAAGCGCAGGGTCCGCACTCCCGGGCTGCAGCACCGGGCCGAGCGCAGCAAGCCGCCAGCCCCTCCCTCGCCTTCTCCCCTCTCCTGGATCCCTGCCGCCACATGCCTAGCTCTGGGGCTGGGGCTGTGCGCTCCCGTGGGGCAGCGTTTGGCTCTGCGGGGAGGGAAAGACGCTCCCCGCTGTCCGGAGCCCTGTCACCGCGCATGCAGCATTCTGAGGGGCAGGGCTGTGCGCTCCTACGAGGCAGCATAGGCTGGCTCTGCTTGGAGACTCATGGTAAGGGGTCTGGGGCCGGGCGGGTTGGTTAAGGGGTGGGGGCAGTCAGAGGACAGGGTTGGTTGGATAGGGGGTGGTATCCCGGGGGGGGGGACTGGCTAGGGGCAGGGGTCTCTGCAGGCGGCATACAGGGAGCAGGGGGGTGGATGGGGCATGGGAATTCCAGGGTCTGTCAGGGGGTGGGGGCTGTATAGGGGGTCAAGGAAGTCAGCGGGCAGGGAGCAAGGAGGGTCCGGGGGGGCAGTTAGGGTGGGGGGGGTCTCTGGAGGGGGTGGTCAGGGGACAAGGAGCTCGGGGGGTTAGATGAGTCAGGAGTTTTTGGGGGGGGAGCTGTCATGAGGCAGGGGTGTGGAGGGGTTGCGGCAGGCAGGGACCAGGGGGAGGGATGTATGAGTTGGGAGTTCTGTGGGTCCTGTCAGGGGGTGTGGATAGGGGTTGGGTCAGTCAGGGGACAGGTAGGGGGTAGGCTCCTAGGGGGGCAGTCGGGACAAGAAGCAGGGACGCTTAGATAGGGGATAGGGGGCAGTTAGGGGCAGGTGTCCCAGGAGGGGGTAGTCAGGGGACAAGGAGGGGGGGTTGGGGATTCTGAGGGGGGCAGTCACCCAGCCCTGTGCCCTGAGCCCTGCCCACCTACACACCCCCAGGCCCCTGCCCTGGGTTCTGTACCTACCTCACACACACCCAGCCCTCTGTTGACTACTTCACCCAACCACGACCCCAGCCCTGACTCTGGCACACCCCCACCCCGAGCACCAAATGGGAGCTCCTGCCCCCCCCCACATTCCCACCTGCACCCCTCGCATCATATGGGAGCTGCCCAGGTAAGTACCCCCACACCCAAAACCTCCTGCCCCAACCCTGAGCCCTGTCCCTCATTCTAGCTCCTGGCCAGACCCTTCACTCCCAGCCCTCAGCTCAGTGCACACAGAGGAAGAGAATAGGCCAGAACCAGGGAGAAGGTAGGTTTCCATTGTATGTGCGCAGGGCTGGGACCCCAGACCAGCAGCGGGCTGAGTGGGTCCGGCAGCCAGGATCCCAGCTGGCAGGAGCCGGTGGATGGAACCCCTGAGCGTCAGCGGGCTGAGCCGCTGGTCTGGGGTCCTGGCCACCGGCCCCACTCAGCCCACTGCGAGTCTAGGGTCCCAGCAGCCGCCCTGACACAGACCACTGCTCATCTGGGGTCCCGGCCAGTGGCCCCGCACAGCCTGCTGCCAGCCTAGGTGAACAGAACCGCAGACCAGCAGCAGGCTGAGCGAGCTGGCGCCGTAAGATCAACATTTTAATTTCATTTTAAATGAAGCTTCTTAAACATTTTGAAAACCTTGTTTATTTTACAATAAAATATATAGAAAGAGAGAGACCTTCTAAAAAACATTAAAATGCATTACCAGCACGCGAAACCTTAAATTAGAGTGAATAAATGAAGACTTGGCACACTGCTTGTGAAAAGTTGCTGACCCCTGATATAGACAACAACAACACTATTTCACTCCAGTGTCTTCCTAAATGTTAATATTCCTTTTTTTGATCTTCAAATCGAAGCTATAGCAATAGACAAGACTTGTCTGGTTACATGACAAGACCTGAGGTAACATTTACCCTTTGATCTCTAACAATGCAGGCTGCATTTCAAACCTCCATTCATTTACAGATCTTCCTAACCAGTTTTTAACGTTCGGCCATGGGTCAGGTCAGTTTGTGAGTCAATCAACTCATTCTGGCCCTGTCACCTTACAATGAGGTATTACATTACACTCAGAACATCCCAAGGTTTCTGTGGCTTTGAGCTCCTTAGGACCTAGCCTTTAAAATGCCCCGGGCCGTTGACCTCTCCCTGTGACAAAGGTGCAGGTCTCCCCTTTCTAACTCCTCTTGGGCCAGTGGCACTTGCTGGGCAACAAGACCACCCACTTCTGAGGGAACGGAGGTCTCTCCTTTACAGCGCTTTTCGCTCTGCCCCATTGGAACACCCCTGGCTTCAGGACCTCCCTGTAAGGTTTGGGTCTCCTTTGCCAAGCAAATTAAGCCACAAGCCACTTTGACACTGTGATGGAGTAGGGACTGTCTGAGTGGGGGATGGAAGAGCCAGGGATTACTTTAGGTGAGGGACCAAGACCTAAGCCTGTAACCTGACCCAGGGAGCAGGGAGGTGTGTCAGCACCTTTGCCAAGGAAGCTGGACAAAGGAAGGGGCCGGCTGGAGGGAGTTGAGTTTAGTTTCAGTTTTGGGCTGGGTGGTTGGAATTCAGGGGACTAAGCTTCCTGAGCCCCAGAAGGACTTGATTGAGGGGTCCTGGCGGTGCCTACAAGCTCTGCTGTAACCTGCATTCCTATTGTCCAATAAACTTTCCGTTTTACTGGCTGGCTGAGAGTCACTCAGTCCCAGGAAGAGGGGTGCAGGGCCGCACTCCCCTACACTCTGTGACAGACACACCCGGCAAAATGACAGCCCTGTAACCAAGGTGTAAGGTCTTATCCCTCGCAAGCTTAAGCTAGCGGAGCCTTTCTGTGCCTGTGGCTGAGCGACCCCCGTTTAAGGATTGAGCTTCCGTTTCTCTTAGTCACAGGAAATTCCCCCACAATGATTTCTACTTGGATTTTTTGAGATTTGAAGTGAACCCTTACTTGCGACCTATCCCAGTCAGATGGAACATGGTGTGGCGAAGGGGCGGCTATAAGGGGATGGCGGAGGCCATGGAAAATTCACCCCTTTTCTTAAAAAAGCCAAGAAATGGCCCAACCATGCAAATGTCGCAAAGGCTGGAAATGAAATACAGAAATTGGGGCGAGGGGTTGGCTTAATTGACTTGTGAGTTGCTTGTTGGCTTGTAAGTTGTTGCTCATTGTAGCTTCTTCATTTTTTTTTGATTGGCTCCCGGCAATCGGGAGCACAGAGGTGCAAAAATGGCAAGAGAGGGGTGCACAGTGGGCCCACCGCAGTCCCAGACTGCACACCAGGGGAGATCTAGTCACTGAGTGTTGCGTTCTTAGGTATTGGCTTGTTTTGAAATGGGATTAGCTTGATTTTTGGCTTATTGTGAAAGTCAGGGTCCTCATTTACCCAGGGGAAGTTGGCTACTGTGACTCTGGTCCCTTCCCCAGCCTTAATCCCACAAAGACCCATACCCAACGAGTAAGGACACAGCATGTGAAGAATAATACAGAGAGTATAGATGATGAATTAAAAGCACTGACCTCTTACTCACAGTCAAGTATGCGGGAGGGAGAAAACTGAGAACTGTTTATGTCTGCTAAGAAGGATGTTCAGGCTGATCAGGTCCACTTCTGAGAGTCTCTCCTCCGGGTAGGGCTCCAGGACAATTCCTCTGCCAGTGCAGCTGCAAAAGCCATGCATGACCCAGCATTACACAAAGCTCTGAAGGTGCATCAAATCTTGCCCTAATCTCTGCCTCCCTCTCCCATCCCATCTACATGGGCCCCATTCAGTGAACAAAGACGGCATCAACACCGACTGTCACCGATCCAGTCTTGTGCCCACTGCCACACATGAGAGTTTCATCCCCTCCTACTTCTTCATGGCTCCCAAGACAGAGCCTGTGGGGTGCACACCTAGTCACACCTGCCCGTGTGCCATGAACAGAGACAGCACAACAAGAGGCAAGGACAGACTGACAGAGAGAGCGCTGGCCAACACACTAGAGGAGAGAGAGGGGGAAACATAAGAGGAAGGCAAGCAACTCGCCACCTGGAATCATTATCCTGGATCCAACCTTTTCTGCAGAGGACACAGAGCTTGTGGACAGAGAAATTAGCAGACTCTGAAAATGGGGACCTTGTCTCCCTCGTAAGCACAGCTAGTCACGAACACTTTGTTACAAACCCAGCCCCAGCTAATGGGGCATTTGTACCTAGAGGCAAGTGGGCAGTGAGCAGAGCCCTCACTTAATGAGACACTTATCTCACTGATGGTGACAGTTGCTCCACTCCCAGTTGGATGGCTCTTGACTGGCATAAACAATGCTTGTAGTCTCCCAGCTCTCACTTGCTTTCCATCGCAGGACGGGAGCGGATTCTGACCCTCCACTCCTTTTCCTTTGGTACTAAAACCAGCAACAGGAGGAAAACCAAACTGGTTAGCATGTCTGCAGTGTGCATAGGTTCTTTTTCTCGCATCTACCGCACCTCAGGGCTCCACCCTCAACCCTTCTCCCATTACAGCTTTAGCACTACAACTAAAAAGCAACCCATTGCACCTACATCCAAAATACTCACTCTGCACAGGAGACTTGTGCCTTTCCCTCATCTGAATCCCACAGAGCACCGTTTTCAATGAGGAAGCACACGGCCTGTGAAGAAAATTACAGTGAGTACAGATGAGGAATTCAAAGCACTGACCTCTTACTCACAGCCAGTTATGTGGGAGGCAGAAAGCTAAGGACTGTTCACATCTCTTTAGAAGGATGTCCAGGCTGCTCAGATCCACGTCCAGCAGTTTCTCCTTGGGCCAGGGCTCCCGAATGATTCCTCTGCAACAGAAGCTGCAACACCCAAGTAGAAACCATCACTACACAAAGCTCTATTGGTGCTTGAAATCTTGCCCTCATCCCTGCCTCCCTCTCCCATCCAATCTACATCAGCCCCACTTGATGAACAGTAACCGAGTCAACACCAACAGTCTCTATTCCACTCTAGCGCCCACTGCCCCGCATGATTTTCATCCCCTCCTACTTGTTCATAGCTGCCGAGACCTAGCCTGTGGGGATGCACACCTAGCACTCCTGTCCGTGTCCTATGAAGGGAGACAGCACAAGGAGAGGCAAGGACAGAGACAGAGAGAGAGAGAGAGAGAGCGTTGGCCAACACACTAGGAAAGAGACAGACAGAAAAAGAAACACGAGACGAAGGCAAGAAACTCACCAGCTGGATTCATCCCCCTGGATCCAACCTTCTCCTGCAGAGGACACATGCTTGTGAACAGAGAAATGATCAGCCCCTCAAATTGGGGACCTTCTCAACCTTGTAAGCACACCTGGTCAGGAACCAGCTAACAGGCTGTCCCTACCTGGAGCCAGGTGGGCCGTGAGCAGAGCCCTGATCAAACCAGACTCTTTTCTCACTGACAACAGAGACTGCTCCAGTCCCAACTGGACGGCTCCTGCCTTGCACCAACAATGCTTACGGTCTAGTCGCTCTCGCTCGCTTTCCATCGCATGAGGGCAGTAGACTGACGCGTGATTTTTTCTGCCTTGGTACTAAACACAGCACAAGTAGAAAAAACAAATAAATTACGATCTCAGTGGGCAACGTCACACAGGCTATTCTTTTCCCCTCTCCCACACGGCAGGGCTCAGCCCCCAAATCTCTCCCCCATTACACATTTAGCATGACCACTAAAATGCACCCCTTGTAAAGGCAAAGAAATAATCACTCTGAACACCAGACTCTGGCCCCTCCCCAGAGGCACTCTCTCACAGCCCCATACCCAATGAGGAAGAACACAGCCTGTGAAGAATACTACAGTGAGTACAGATAAGGAATTGAAAGCACTGACCTCTTACTCAGAGACAGGTGTTCAGAATGCAGAAAGCTGAGGACTGTTCACATCTGCTTAGAAGAACGTCCAGGCTGCTCAGATCCACCTCTGCCAGTTTCTCCTCCTGCTGGGACTCCTGGACAATCCCTCTGCAAGAGCAGCTGCAAAAAGCCAAGTGAGAGCCAGCACTACACAAAGCTCTAATGGCATGTGAAATCTTGCCTTCATCCCTGCCTCCCTCTCCAGTCCCATCAACATCAGCCCCACTCGATGAACAGAGACCGGGTTAACACTGACAGTCACCGCTCCACTCTCGTGCCCACTGCTCTGCATTATTTTTGTCCCCTTCTACTTCTTCATGGCTCCTGATACATGGGCCGTGGGGATACACTCTGAGCATGCCTGCCTGTGTCCTATGAAGGAAGACAGCACAAGGAGAGGCAAAGACAGGAAGAGCGTGAGTGTTGGCCAAAACCATAGAGAACGAAGAGAGAAACACAGGAGAAAGGCAAGAAACACACCACCTGCAGTCATCTGCAGGGATCTAACCTTCCGCTGCAGATGACACACCACTACTGGCCAAAGAACTGACCAGCCCCTGAAAATGGGGACCTTGTCTCCCTCATAATGACAGCCACTCAGGAGCCTTTTCTTACAAACCCAGCCCCACCTAATGAGGTGTCCCTACCTGGAAGAGCAGAATCCTCAGCAAAAGAAATACTTATCTCAGTGACAGTAGCGGCTGTTCTGCTCCCAGATGGACAACTCCTGCCTGGCACCAACCACGCTCGCAGTCTCATCACTCTCGCTCGCTTTTCATCACGAGGGCTGTAGACTCTCACACATGACATCTTTTTCCTTGGCACTAAAACCAGGGGATAAAACAAGTTACCATCTCAGTGGGCAATGTCTCCTAGGCTCTTCTTTTCACCTCCCACACAGCTGGGCTCCGCCTTCAACCATCTTCCTATTACAGATTTAGCACTACAAGTAGAAAGCAGCCCTTGCAATGACACCCGACAGAGTCACTCTGCACAGCAGACTCTGGCCCCTCCCCAGCCTTAATCCCACAGAGCCCCGTACCCAATAAGGAACCACGTGGTCTGTGAAGAAAACTACAGAGAGTACAGAAGAGGAATTGAAAGCACTGACCACTTACTGCCAGTTATGCAGCAGTCAGAAAGCTGAGGACTATTCATGTCTCCTTAGAAGGATGTCCACGCTGCTCAGGTCCACTTCTGCCATATTTTCCCACGGCAAGGCCTCCTGGATAATTCCTGTGCAAGTTAATAAAGCCAAGCAAGAACTATCACTACACAGAGCTCTATTGCTGTGTTTAATCTTGCCCTCATCCCTGCCTCCCTCTCCAGTCCTATCTACATCCGCCAGACTCAATGAACAGAGGCTGAGTCAACACTGACAGTCACTACTCCACTCCACTATCCACTACCCTGCAGAATTTTTGTCCCCTCCTAATTCTTCATGGCTCCTGAGACCTAACCTGTGGGGATGCACGCCTAGCACGCCTGCCCATGTCTTAGGAAGGGAAACAGCACTCCACGGGGCTGATCAATGGACATGTTCAGTAAGCAATTTGGGGTCCATGCATCAGTGGCTTAGTCATATGATATCTGGGGGTGGGGACTGCACTGCGAGGTAGAGAGGTGTAGGGTTCCCAAGCTGTACTGCAGGAATGTGGGATTCAGAAGCCTTGGCAAGTAAGGGCAGATTGGAGGGGGGTTGAAAGGCCCCAGTGTGGCTGGGAAAAGCAACAGTAATTAGAGGGGGAAACGTGGCTCGCTGTGGGTGGCATGGGGAAGTGCAGTGCTGGGGAAGTGGGGCCCAGCAATGGAGAAATAGGTTGGAGCCAATTGGGGTTGGGGTGTAAGGAAGGGGTATCATGGAGGATGTTGGGGTGCCCTGAGATGGGGAACAGATGGGATGGATTGGAGGGCCACGTGCAGGCAGCAGATTGGGGTGGGGTGAGTCGAGTCCTGGCAAGTCTGGGGACGCCAGAGCAGGTTGAAGGATGTTGAATGGGTCCCGGTGGGGGGGCAGGCTGAAATGCACTGAAGAAGATGCTGGGTGCATTACCTCGAGTGGCCACCTGGTGTCACTAAGTATTTCCCACCCGGAGCAAGATTAAAACTGGGTGGCCAATCCAGGTAATGCACAAATCATTTCCCGTCATCAAGGGACAGTGACAACGAGGGGCCACTCGGGGTTAATGCACAAACTATTTCCCTCATGGAGCAGCAGTGTCAGTGGGTGGCCTCTTGGGAGAATGCACAGAGGACTTATCTCATGGAGCAAGGGAGACAGTGGGTGGGCACTCTGACTACTCCACAAAGCATTTCCTTCATGGAGCAACTGTGCATTTCCCTGGGTGACCATCCTTGAGGGAAATGCTCTCTGCATTACTCGGCGTGGCCACACGGTGTCACTCTTGCTCCATGCAGGAAATGCTCTGTGCATTACTTGGCGTGGCCACCCGGTGTCACTGTTGCTCCATGAGGGAAATGCTCGGTGCACTACCCCGCGTGGCCACAGGGTGTCACTGTTGCTCCATGCAGGAAATGCTGTGTGCATTACCCTGTGTGGCCACACGGTGTCAGTAGTTATTTCCCTCATGGAGCAACACAGACACTAGGTCAGGGGTCGGCCACCGCGTGCCAAAGACGTCACGGGAGCTGATCTTTAATGGCACGCGGCTGCCTGCCAGGACTCCAGGGTGGCATTAAAAATCCTGCCAGCACAGCAAGCGCAGGGTCCGCACTCCCGGGCTGCAGCACCGGGCCGAGCGCAGCAAGCCGCCAGCCCCTCCCTCGCCTTCTCCCCTCTCCTGGATCCCTGACGCCACATGCATAGCGCTGGGGCTGGGGCTGCGCGCTCCCGCGGGGCAGCATAGGCTGGCTCTGCTTGGAGGCTCATGGTAAGCGGTCTGGGGCCGGGGGAGGGGGGTTGGAGGCAATCAGGACAGGGAGCAGGGTTGGTTGGATAGGGGGTGGGATCCCGGGAGGGGGTGGCTAGGGGCGGGAGGTCTCTGGAGGCAGCAGACAGGGAGCAGGGGATGGATAGGGCATGGGAATTCCGGGGTCTGTCAGGGGGTGGGAGCTGGATAGGGGTCAGGGAGCAAGGAGGGTCCGGGAGGGGGAGCAGTTAGGGTGGGGGGGTCTCTGGAGGGGGTGGTCAAGGGACAAGGAGCTGGGGGGGTGAATAAGTCAGGAGTTCTGGAGGGGGCTGTCAGGAGGAAGGGGTGTGGAGGATTGTATGGGTTGGGAGTTCTGGGGGTCCTGTCAGGGGGTGATGAGTGGTGGGATGGGGCATGGGAGTCCAGGAGTCTGTCTCGGGGGGGGGGTGGGGTGGATAAGGGTTGGGGCAGTCAGGGAACATGTAGGGGATAGGCTCCTAGGGGGGCAGTCAGGGGCCAAGGAGCTCGGGGGGTTGGATGAGTCAGGGGTGTGGAGAGGGGTTGCGGCAGGCAGGGAGCAGGGGGCAGGTTGTATGGGTCAGGAGTTCTGGGGGTCCTGTCAGGGGGTGGGGGTGTGGATAAGGGTTGCGGCAGTCAGGGGACAGGTAGGGAGTAGGCTCCTAGGGAGGTAGTCAGGGGACAAGAACAGGGATGCTTAGATACGGTCCTGGGGGGCAGTTGGGGCAGGGGTCCCAGGAGGGGGTAGTCAGGGGACAAGGAGCGGGGGGCATTGGGGATTTGCGGGGGGCAGTCACCCAGGCCCCTGCCCTGAGCCCTGTACCTCCCTCATACATACCCCAGGCCCCTGCCCTGGGCCCTGTACCTCCCTCATACACACCCAGCCCTCTGTTTACTCCTTCACCCCCCCACGACCCCAGCCCTGACTCTGACACCCCCACACATACCCAACCCCCCCCGCCCTGACACCTGCACCCCCCTCACATTCCCCCAGTCCTCTGCCCTGACTCTTGTACCCCCCCCGCCATCCCATGCACCCCGCACATCCCCACCCCCACCCTGAGCACCAAACAGGAGCTCCTGCACCAAATGGGAGCTGCCCAGGTAAGTGCCCCCACACCTAGACCTCTTGCCCCAACCCTGAGCCCCCTCCCTCATTCTAGCTCCTGGCCAGACCCTTCACCCCCAGCCCTGTGCTCGGTCCACTCCCACCCTCAGCTCAGTGCAGAGAGAGGAAGAGAACGGGGCAGAACCAGGGAGAAGGTAGGTGCCCGCTGTATGTGGCCAGGGCTGGGACCCCAGACCAGCAGCGGGGTGAGTGGGTCCGACAGCCGGGATCCCGGCTGGCAAGAGCTGGTGGATGGAACCCCTCAGCAGCAGTGGGCTGAGCAGCTCAGCCCACTGCTGGGCTGGGGTCCTGGCCGCCAGCCCCACACACCCCACTGCCGGCCTAGTGGAACAGAACCCCAGACCAGCAGCGGGTTGAGCAGGCCGGCGGCATAAGATCAACATTTTAATTTAATTTTAAATGAAGCTTCTTAAACATTTTGAAAACCTTGTTTATTTTACAACACTAGTTTCTATGTCTATATATTATATAACTACAGAGACCTTCTGAAAAACATTAATTTAAGGTTTCGCGTGCCAGTAATACATTTAGAGTGAATAAATGAAGACCCGGCACACCACTTGTGAAAGGTTGCCGACCCGATATATACAATAATACTATTTCACTCCAGTGTCTTCCTAAATGTTAATATTTCTTTTTTGATCTCTCAATCACAGCTATAGCAATAGACAAGACCTGAGCTAACATTTACCCTTCTATCCCTAACAATGCCGGCTGCATTTCAAACCTCTATTCCTTTACGTATCTTCCTAACCAGTCTTTAAAGTTCGGCCATGGGTCAAGGTCAGTTTGTGAGTTAATTAACTCTTTCTGGCCCCGTCAGCTTACAGTGAGTGTAATGTAATATCTCATATCATCATAAGGTCTCTGTGGCTTTGAGCTCCTTAGGACCTAGCCTTTAAAATGCCCTTTGCCACAGACCTCTCCCTGTGAGAAGGGTGCAGGTCTCCCCTTTCTAGCTCATCTTGAGCCGCTGGCACCTGCTGGGCAATGAGACCATGCTCTCCTGAGAGAACGGAGGTCTCTCCTTTACAGCGCTTTTCGCTCTGCCCCATTCGAACGCCCCAGCTTAAGGACCACCCTGTAAGGAGAGCTTGGGTCTCCTCTGCCATGCAAATTAAACCACAAGTCACTTTGACACACCCAGCAAAATGATTGCCCTGTAACCAGGGTGTATGGTCTTATCCCTCTCACACTTAAACTAGGGGAGCCTTTTTGTGCCTGTGGCTGAGCGACCCCCCACCCCTTAAGAAGGCTTGAGCTTCTGTTTCTCCTAGTGACAGGAAATTCCCCCACAATGAGTTCTACTGGGCTTTTTTGAGATTTGATGTGAAATCTTACTTGCGACCTATCCCTGTCAGATGCAACATGGTGTGGCGAAGGGGCAGCTGTAAGGGGATGGTGGAGGCCGTGGAAAATTTGCCCCTTTTCTCAAAAAAGCAAAGAAATGGCCCAACCATGCAAATGTCACACAGTCTGGAAATGAAAAATGAGGTGGGGGGGCTCCTTTCAGACCCTCACTTCCATGTCATCCTATCAAGTCCTTTTGCCCTGCCCAATTTACACTGCTCAACCAACCACAACTTTGACCCTTTGTTTTCTTGTGCACAAGACAGACACCATCACACTGATGAGTGTTCCACTGTAGAGTTTCAGACAGCTCCCTGAGTTGTGTCCAAATTCCAGGCCTTGTGTCCCTTTGGAGATAGACAGAGGAGATTCCTAGGGCTATGTCAGAAGGGACTGATGTGGCTATCCTTTCTGAAATGTGTGTGTTGTAGGTAGATGCGGTGGTATTCAGAGCTGGCAAGTGGATGCACCTAACCCTACTAACAAGACTGTGTCACAAGAAGAGGAGTCTTTTCTGGAAAAGGTTAGGGGGCACAAAGTTGTTATTTTCTTGGTTGGGTAGGAAGGTAAGTCAGGAAGGGTGTCGCTGAGAGATGGAGGATTGAGTGGAAAGGAGACACTCAGCAGGATCCCACTCTTACCTGTTTATTTCCAGATCTTTTCACACTGGGGACTCCCCGCCCCACCCACCACCGAGTTTAAAGGAGAAGTACTTTACTAAAGAAAGGGTGACCGCTCTGTAATCAGGGTTCAGGTCTCTTTCCCTTTTCTCTTCTCTGCATTGGCCCTCTTAATTGCACCCAACATAGTCACTCTGCAGAGCAGATTCTGGCCCCTCCACAGCCACAGAGCCCCATACCCAAGGAGGAAGCACACGGCCTGCGAAGAAAACTACAGCCAGTACAGATGAGAAATTCAAAGCACTGACCCCTTACTCAGAGAGGCAGAAAGCTGAGGACTGTTCATGTCTGCTTAGAAGGATGTCCAAGCTCCTCAGGTCCACTTCTGCCACCTTCTTCTCAGGGTAGGGGTCTTGGACAATTCCTCTGCAAGAGCAGCTACAAAAAAACACCAACAGTCTCCACTCCACTCTCACGCCCACTATCCCGCACGATTTTCATCCCCTCCTACTTCTTCATTGCTCCCGAGAGACAGCCTGTGGGGTTGCACACCCACCACGCGTGCCCATGCTATGAAGGGAGACAGCACAAGGAAAGGCAAGGACAGAGAGAGAGAGAGAGAGAGAGAGAGTGTGTGTGTGTGTGTTGTTGGCCAGCATAGTAGAGAAGAGACAGAGAGAGAAAAACATCTGAGGAAGGAAAGCAACTCACCACCTGGAGTCATCTTTGTGTATCTAACCTTCTGCTGCAGAGGACACACCAGTACTGGCCAGAGAAATGAGCAGCCCCTGAAAATTGGAGACCTCATTTCCCTCCAGGGCCACCCAGAGGATTCAGGGGGCCTCGGGCAAAGCAATTTTGGGGGCCCTTTCCATAAAAGAAAGTTGCAAAACTATAGAATATTTTATTCTCATGGGGGCCCCTGTGGGGCCCGGGGCAAATTGCCCCACTTGCGCCCCTCCCCCGGACGGCCCTGTCTCCCTCATAACCACAGCAAGACAGGATTCTTTTCTTACAAACCCAGCCCCACCTAACAGGGTGTCCCTACATGGAAGCAGGTGGCCTTGAGCAGAGCCCTCACCAAACCAGACACTTATCTCGCTGACAGTCGTGGCTGCTCCACTCCCAGATGTATGGCTCCCGCCTGATTTCGAGAAGGTTTGTGGTCACCCTGCCCTCGCTCGCATTTCATCGTACGAGGGGAGTAAACTCTTATGTTTGACTTCTTTTCCATTTTTAACAAACACTGGACAAAGAGGGAAAACCAAGTAGTCAGCATCTCAGGCCACAATGTCACAAAATCTCTTCTTGCATCTAACATACCCCAGAGCCCTGTCCCCAACCACTCCCCCACACCACCATTACGCCTTTAAGACTACAACTAGAAAGCACCCCTTGCAACGACACCTGAAATAGTCACTCTGAACAGCAGACTTTGGTCAGACATGACAAACCTGCAAAGAAGACGCAGAAATTAGGCTTGTTTTCGGTTTAATTGGTTTCCGAGTTGCTTGTTAGACAGTTTCTGGCTTCTAGATTGTTGGGCTTCTAGCCTGTGAAGAAAACTACAGTGAGTACAGATGTGCAATTCGAAGTATTGATTGCTTACTCACAGCCAATTAAGCAGGAGGCAGAAATGGGGCTCCTAGACAAAAGCCAAGCAAGCATGAACCATCACTACACAAAGCTCTATTGGTGCTGAAAATCTTGCCCTCATCCCCCTGCCTCCCTCTTCCATCCCATCTACATCAGCCCCACTCGATGAACAGAGATGGAGTTAACACCAACAGTCACCGCTCCACTCTCGTGCCCACCGCTCTGCATGATTTTCATCCCCTCCTAGTTCTTCATGGCTCCCAATACATAGGCCGTGGAGATGCACACCTAGCATGTCTGCCCATGTCCTATGAAGGAGGACAGCACAAGGAGAGGCAAGGACAGAGAGAGCGACTGTGTTGGCCAACACAGTAGAAAAAAAGAGAGAAAAAGAGAAGCATAGGAGGAAGGCAAGCAACTCACCACCTGGAGTCATCCTCCTGGATCCAACCTTCTACTGCAGATGACACAGTGCTCCTGGCCAGAGCAATGACCAGCCCCTGAAAATGGGGACCTTGTTTCCCTCATAACAGCAGCTAGTCAGGAACCTTTTCTTACAAACCCAGCCCCACCTAACGGAGTGTCTCTAGTTGGAGGAGCAGAACCCTCAGCAAAACAGATACTTATCTCAGTGATAGTAGCGGCTGTTCTGCTCCCAGATGGACAGCTCCTGCCTGGCACCAACAACGCTCCCAGTCTCATCACTCTCACTCGCTTTGAGTGACTCATCATGAGGGCTGTACACTCTCACACGTGACGTCTTTTTCCTTGGCCCTAAAACCAGGGGATAAAACAAGTAAGTTACCATCTCAGTCGGCAACATCTCATAGGCTCTTCTTTTCATCTCTCCTGCATGGCAGGGCTCCGCCCTCAACCCTCTACCCATTACAGCTTTAGGACTACGAGTAGAAAGCACCCCTTACAATGACACCCGATCAACACACTAGAGGAGAGAGAAACACAAAAGAGGAAAACAAGCAACTCGCCACCTGCAATCATCTTCCTGGATCCAACCTTTTCTGCAGAGGACACACCACATGTGAACAGAGAAATGGGCAGACCCTGAAAATGGGGAACCTTGTCTCCCTCCCTCAGCTAGTCTCAAACATTTTGTTACAAACCCAGCCCCAGCTGACGGGGTGTCTGTACCTGGAGCCAAGTGGGCAGTGAGCAGAGCCCTCAACAAACAGGCACTTATCTCACTGATGATGATGGCTGCTCCACTCCCAGCTGGATGGCTCCTGCCTGGCATCAATAATGCTTGTGGTCTCCCTGCTCTCCCTCGCTTTCCATCAAATGAGGGGAGCGGACTCTTGACCCTCCACGTCTTTTCCCTTGGTACTGAACCCAGCACAAGGCGGGAAAACAAATAAGTTAGCATCTCAGTCAGCAACGTCGTATAGGTTCTTCTCATATCTACCGCACCTCAGACCTCTAGCCATAACCCTTCTTCCATTACACCTTCAGGACCACAACCAGAAAGAAGCTCTTGCACCTATACCCAAAATAGTCACTTCGTACTGAAGACTTGTGCCTTTCCCTCATCTGAATCCCACAGAGCCATGTACCCAAAAAAGTTCACAGCCTCTGACCAAAACTGGAGTGAGAACAGAGGAGGAATTCCAAGCACTGACCGCTTACTCACACCCAGTTATGCGGAAGGCAGAAAGCTGAGGACTGTTAATCTGCTTACAAGGATGTCGAGGCCGCTCAAGTCCACATCTGGCTGTTTCTCCTCCGGCTGCTGCTCCCAGACGATTCCTCTGCAAGCACAGCCAATAAGCCAAGCAAGAGTCATCACTGCACAAAATTCAGTTAGTGCGTGAAATCTTGCCCCCATCCCTACCTCCCTCTCCGATCCCATCCACATCAGCCCCACTAGAGCAGAGGCTCAGCCAACACCCACAGTCAGTGCTGCACTTTAGCGCCTACTGCACTGCATGATTTCCATACCCTACTTGTTCATAGCTCACAAGACCTAGCCTGTGGTGTTGCACACCTACCACACCTGCCCGTGTCCTATGAAGGGAGACGGCACAAAGAGAGGCAAGGAGATGGGGAGAGACAGACAGAATGTGCTGGCCAACACATTAGAGGAGAAAAAGAAAAAAACGTGGGAGGGAGTCACGTCGGCCATTACCAGAGTCCTCACCAGACCAGACACTTATCTCACTGATGGTGACGGCTGCTCCACTCCCAGCTCGACGGCATCTGCATAGCCTGGCATCAACAATGCTCGCTGTCTCACAGCTCTTGTGTGCTTTCCATCTCACAAGGGGCGTGGGCTCTTATCCTTGACTTCTTTGTCTGTGGAAACAAACAAAACAAGAGGGAAAAACAAAAGTTATCACTGGAATCTGCAATGTTGTCTACGTTCTTCTTCTCCCTGTCCCATTACACCCTTATAGAAACAATTAAAAAGCACACAATGCACACTCAACCTGTGGAATTGCTAGCTAGAGAACGCTGTGAAAGCCAAGACTATAACAGGGTTCAAAAAAGAACTAGGTAAATTCATGGAGAACCGACCCATCAAGGGCTATTGGTCAGGATGGGCAGGGGTGGGGTGTGCCAGAAGCTGGGATTGGGCAACACAGGATGGATCACTTCTCAATGCCCTGTTCTATTCCTTCCCTCTGAAGCACCTGGCATTAGCCACTGTCGGAAGACAGGATACTGGGCTACATAGACCCTTGGTCTGACCAAGCATTGCCATTCTTACATTCGTATGTTAAGCAGCCTGTTGCACCTGCACCCAATAGAGCAGGGGTCCCCAACATTTTAGTGTGACGGGCACTGGACAACTAGCCACTGAGGAGCGTGGTCACCAGACAAGCAGCTGCCGAGAACCAGCATCATTGAAAGGCATCGCCGCCGAAATGCAGCCGAAAATCTTGATGACACTGGTTCTGGGTACCATTTCAGCGGCTGCTTGTTAGATGCCATGGCACCCGCAAGCACCGCATTGGGGACCCCTGCAATAGAGTCACTGTGCAAAGGAGACTATCATCTCTTTCCCAGGTCGTAATCCCACAGCTGCTCCCAAAATAGGGAAATTCACCTCCAGCAACAAGAACAAGGAGGAAAATTTTGATGAGAAACCAAACCCACCTAAAGGGAAGCAGCCGCTTGAACTCAGCCTCTACCATGCATTTATCTTAGGCTTTAGCCATGCCGATAAAGTCATGAAGTGTAGTTATGCAGGAGGCAGAAAACCCAGGACTGTTCATGTCTCCTTAGAAGGATGTCCAAGCTGCTCAGATCCACCTCTGCCAGTTTCTCCTCTGGCTGGGGCTCCTGAACAGTTCCTCTGTAAAAGCAGCTGCAAAAGCCAAGCATGAGCCATCACTGCACAGAGCTCTTGCCCTCATCCCTGCCTCCCTCTCCCATCCCATCTACATCAGCCCCACTCGATGAACAGTAACCGAGTCAATACCAACAGCTTCTATTCCACTCTAGTGCCCATTGCCCCGCATGATTTTCATCCCCTCCTACTTGTTCATAGCTGCCAAGACCAAGCCTGTGGGGATGCACACCTAGCACTCCTGTCTGTGTGCTATGAAGGGAAACTGCACAAGGAGAGGCAAGGACACACACAGAGAGAGAGAGAGAGAGAGAGAGAGAGTTGGCCAACATACTAGAGAAGAGAGAGAGAAAGAAACACGGGACGAAGGCAAAAAACTCACCAGCTGGATTTATCCCCCTGGATCCACCCTTCTCCTGCAGAGGACACACTGCTTGTGAACAGAGAAATGATCAGCCAATGAAATTGGGGACCTTCTCGACCTTGTAAACACACCTGGTCAGGAACCAGCTAATGGGGCATCGCTACCTGGAACCAGGTGGGCCGTGAGCAGAGCCCTCACCAAACCAGACACTTATCTCACTGACAACAGCAGCTGCTCCAGTGCCAGCTGGACGGCTCCTGCCTTGCATCAACAATGCTCACGGTCTCGTCACTCTCACTCGCTTTCCATCGCACGAGGACAGTAGACTCTGGCATGTGACTTCTTTTCCCTTGGTAATAAACCCAGCACAAGTAGGAAAAAACAAACAAGTTACCATTTCAGTGGACAATGTCGCACAGGCTACTCTTTTTGCCTCTCCAACACAGCACGGCTCCGCCCTCAAACCTCCCACCCCCCAACTACACATTTAGCATTCCATCTAAAAAGCACCCTTTGTAACCACTCTGCCCCTCCCCGGACAATCTCACAGAGCCCCATACCCAACAAGGAAGCACACGGCCTGTGAAGAAAACTACAGTGAGTACAGATGAGGAATTCCAAGCAGTGACAGCTTACATGAGAGGCAGGAAGCTGAGGACCATTCATGTCTCCTTAGAAGGATGTCCAGGCAGTTCAGGTCCTCCTCGGCCAGCTTCTCCTCTGGAGACACCTCCTGGACGATTACTCTGCAAACTAATAAAGCCAAGCAAGAACTATCACTAGACAGAGCTCTATGAATGCCCTCATCCCTGCCTCCCTCTCCCATTCCACGTACATCAGCCCCACTCGAACAGAGATGGAGTGAACACGGACAGTCACCGCTCCACTATCCATTACCCTGCATGGATTTTCATCCCCTCCTACTTCTTCATGATTCCCGAGACCAGGCCTGTGGGGATGCACCCCAGCACACCTGCCCATGTCCTAGGAAGGGAGACAGCACAGAGAGAGAAAAGGGGGTAGGGGGAAAGAGAGAGAGAGGGTGTGTGTTGACCAACACAGTAAAGAGAGAAAGAGCAAAACGCAGGAGGAAGGCAAAGAACTCACCAGTTGGAGCCACCCCCCTGGATCCAATCTTCTCCTGCGGAGGACACACTGCTTGTGGACGGAGAAATGACCAGCCCCTGAAAATGGGGACCTTGTCTTCCTCCTAACCGCAGCTAGTCAGGAATCTTTTCCTACAAATCAAGCCCCTGCTAACGACAAGTCCCAGCCTGGAGGCAAGTGGGCCATTACCAGAGTCCTCACCAGGCCAGACACTTATCTCACTGATGGTGACAGCTGCTCCACTCCCATCTTGACAGCATCTGCATAGCCTGGCATGAACAATGCTCACTGACTCATGGGTCTTGTGTGCTTTCCACCTCAAAACGGGGGTGGGCTCTTACCTTTGACTTCTTTTTCCCTCTTCTGTTTTGCTTAGTACCACTGAAACAAAAAGTTACCATCGCAATCTGCAATGTTGTGTAGGTTCTTCTTCACTCATCTCTCATTACGCCTTTATAGATACAATTAAAAAACGCACAACGCACACTCAACTTCTGGAATTCCTGGCCAGAGACTTCTGTGAAAGCCAAGACTATAACAGGGTTAAAAAAAGAACTAAGTAAATTCATGGAGGATCGGTCCATCAATGGCTATTAGTCAGGACATGCAGGGATGGGGCCCTTCTCCTCTGTTCGCCAGAAGCTGGGAACAGGCAACACAGGATGGATCACGTCTCGATTCCCTGTTCCATTCATTCCCTTTGAAGCATCTGGCATTAGCCAGTCAGAAGACAGGATACTGGGCTAGATGGACCATGGGTCTGACCAAGCACTGCCATTCTTACATTATGTTAAGCAGTCTGTTGCACCTGCACCCAAGAGAGTCACTATGCAGAGGAGACTATTGTCTATTCCCCTGGATGTAACACCACAGCTACTCCCACAATAGGGAAACTCTGCTCCCACACCCAGAACAAAGCAGCAAAAGTTTACGAGAAACCAAACCCACCTAAAGGGAAGTGGCCGTCTGTGCTAAGCCTCTACCCTGCATTTATCTTAGGCTTTAGCCATGCTGCTAAAGTAATGAAGTGTAGTTTTGTGGGAGGCAGAAAGCTGAGGACTGCTCATGTCTCTTTAGAAGGATGTTCAGACTGATAAGGTCCACTTCTGCCAGCTTCTCCTCAGGCTGGGGCTCCTGGACACTTCCTCTGAAAGTGCAGCTGCAAAACCAATTCATTGAGCCATCAGTACAAAAAGTTCTATTCATGCGTGACATCTTATCCTTATCCCATCCTCCTTCTCCCAAGCCATCTACCTGAGCCCAACTCCATGAACAGAGACAAGTAAACAGAATCACCACTCCACTTCAGCACCCACTGCCCCTCACGATTTTTCTCTGCTTCAACTTCTCCATGGCTCCGAAGACCTGACCTGTGTGGATGCACACCTAGCACTCCTGCCCATGTCCTACGAAGGGAGACAGCACAAGGAGGGGGGGGGAAGAGAGAGAGAGAGAGAGAGAGGGAGAGAGAGAGTGTGTGTGTATTGGCCAATAAAGTACAGAAGAGAGAGAGAGAGAGAGAGAGAGAGAAACAAGAGGAAGGCAAGCAACTCACCACCTGGAGTCATCCTCCTGGATCTAACCTTTTGCTGCAGAGGACACACAGCTCCTGGCCAGAGAAATGAGCAGCCCCTGAAAATGGGGATCTTGTCTCCCTCATAACCACATCTACTCAGGAACCTTTTCTTACAACCCAGCCCCAGCTAATAGGGTGTCCCTACCTGGAGGAGCAGAATCCTCAGCAAAACAGATACTAATCTCAGTGATAGTAGCAGCTGTTCTGCTCCCAGATGGACGACTCCTGCCTGGCACCAACAATGCTCCCAGTCTCGTCCCTCTCACTCACTTTCCATTATAAGGGCAGTAGACTTTGACACGTGACGTCTTTTTGCTTGGTACTACAACCAGGGGATAAAACAAGAAAGCTACCATCTCAGTCGGCAATGTCTCGTAGGCTCTTCTTTTCGCCCCTCATGCACGGCAGGGTTCCACCCTCTACCCATTACACCTTTAGAACTAAAAGTAGAAAGGACCCCTTTTCAACAACACCCAACAGAGTCACTCTGCACAGCAGACTCTGGCCCGTCCCCACCCTTAATCCCACAGAGCCCTGTACCCAACGAGAAACCACATGGTCTATGAAGAATACTACAGTGAGTACAGATGACGAGTTCAAAACACTGACCGCTTACTCACAGCTAGTTATGCAGAAGGCAGAAACCTGAGGACTATTCATGTTTCCTTAGAAGGATGTCCAGGCTGCTCAGGTCCACTTCTGACATATTCTCATCCAGCTGGGGCTCCTGGACGATTGCTCTGCAAACTAATAAAGCCAAGCAAGAACTCTCACTACACAGAGCTCTATGAATGCCCTTATCCCTGCCTCCCTCTCCCATCCCATCTACATCAGCCCGACTCGATGAACAGAGACTGAGTCAACACTGACAGTCACCGCTCCACTCTAGCGCCCACTACTCTGCATGATTTTCATCCCCTCCTACTTCTTCATAGCTCCTGATACCTAGCCTGTGGGGATGCACAGCTAGCACCACTGCCCATGTCCTATGAAGGGAGACAGCACAAGGAGAGGCAAGGACAGAGACAGAGAGTGTTGGCCAACACACTAGAGAAGAGAGTAAAGAGAGAGAAAAACAGAGCAAGGCAAGAAACTAACTGGCTGGATTCATCCCCCTGGGTCCAACCTTCTGCTGCAGAGGACACACTGTTTGTGGACAGAGAAATGATGAGTCCCTGTAAATGGGGACCTTTTAACCCTCGTAACCACAGCTAGTCAGGAACCTTTTCTTACAAACACAGCCTCAGCCAACGGGGCATCCCTATCAGGAACAAGGTGGGCCGTGAGCAGAGCAATCACCAAAACAGACACTTCTCTCATTGACAGTGATACTGTTCCATTTCCAGTTGGACGGCTTTTTCAAGGCATCAATAATTCTCACAGTCCCATCATTCTTGCTTGCTTTCCATTACATGAGGGCAGTAGACTCTGACTTGTGACTTCTTTTCCCTTGGTACTAAATCCAGCAGAAAAACAAGACAGTCACCATCTCAATTGGCAATATTGGGTAGCCGCTTCTTTTTGCCTCTCCCACATGGTGGGGCTCTGCCCTGAACCCTCCGCCCATCACGCCTTTATGACTACAAGTAGAAAGCACCCCTTGCAACGACACCTGAAACAGTCACTCTGCACAGATGACTCTGGTCAGACACACCAAACCTGTGAGGAAAACACATAGAAATTGTGCTTCTTTTTGGCTTTTAACTTATTGCTTCTTGTAGCTTTTTGCTTCCAGCGAGCACGGACAAGGAGGAGCGAAGGGGACGGATAGTTGAGGTGCACAGCGGGCCCACCACAGTCCCAGACTGCACGCCAGGGGAGATCTAGTCCTTGAGTGTTGGGGTTCTTAGGGATTGGCTTGTTTTGGCCTTGTTTTCAAATGGGTTTATCTTGATTTTTGGCTTATTGTCAAAGTCGGGGTGCTTGTTTCCCCAGTGAAAGTTAGCAACTGTGACTCTGGTCCCTTCCCCAGCCTTAATCCCACAAAGCCTCACCCCAACAAGGAAGCAAACGAAGGGTGAAGAAAATCACAGGAAGTACAGATGAGGAATTCCAAGCACTGACCCCTTACCCACAGCCAGTTATGCGTGAGGCAGAAAGCCGAGGACTGTTAATCTCTGCTTAGAATTATGTCCAGGCTCCTCAGGCCCACGTCTGCCAATTTCTCCTCCAGATGCTGCTCCTGGACAATTCCTCTGCAAGTGCAGCAAATAAGCCAAGCAAGAGCCCTCACTGCAAAAAATTCAATTGGTGCATGAAATCTTGCCCTCATCCCTACCTCCCTCTCCCATCCCATCCACTAGAGCAGAGACTCAGTCAACACCCACAGTCACCGCTGCACTCTAGCGCCCACTGCCCTGCATCATTTTGGTCCACTGCTTGTTCATACCTCACAAGACCAAGCCTGTGGGGATGCACACCTAACACCTGCCCGTGTCCTATGAAGGGAAACGGCACAAGGAGAGGCAAGGACAGACACAGACAGAGTGTGTGTTGGCCAACACATTAGAGGAGAGAGAGAGAGAGAGAGAGAGAGAGAGAGAGAAAAACGTGGGAGGGAGTCAAGAACCTCACCAGCTGGAGTCATCCCCCTGGATCTAATATGCCGCAGAGGACACACTGATCCTGGCCAGAGACATGAGCAGCCCCTGAAAATTGAGACATCATCTCCCTTGTAACCACAACTAGTCAGGGACTTTTTCTTACAAACCCAGCCCCAGCTAACAGGGCATCCCTACAAGGAGCAAGATGGGCCTTGAGCAGAGCAATCACCAAAACTGACACTTATCTCATTGAGAGCGGTGGCGGTTCCGCTCCCAGATGGATGCCTTCTGCATCATATCAACAACGCTCGCAGACTCGTCACTCTTGCTCCCTTTCCATTGCACGAGGGCAGTAGACTCTGGCCTGTGACGACTCTTCTCCTGCTACTAAACCCAGCACAAGGGGGAAAAACAAATCAGCTACCCTTTCAGTCAGCAAATTTGGGTAGGCTCTTATTTTCCCCTCCCGCACACAGTGGGGCTCCATCCTCAATCCTATTCCCATTACACCAGTAGGACTACAAGTAGAAAGCAATGACACAGTGACACCCGAAACAGTCAGACTGGTCACACACACCAAACCTCGGAGGGAGAAATAAAACATAGAAATTGGGGTTGTTTTTGGTCTGTAGCTTATTGCTTGTTGTAGCTTGCTGCTTCCAGCAAGCAGGGGCAAATGGGGGAGAGAGTTAGGGGTGCACAGCGGGCCCACCACAGTCCCAGACTGCACGCCAGGGGAGATCTAGTCACACAGAGTGTTGGGGTTCTTAGGAATTGTTTTGTTTTGGCCTTTTTTTGAAATAGGATTAGCTTGATTTTTGGAATATTGTGAATTCAGGGTTCTTATTTACCCAGTGAAAGTTGGCAAGTATGACTCTGGCCCTTCCCCAGCCTTAATCCCACAGTGCCTCGTACAAAACAAGGAAAGAAATGGCCTATGAAGAAAATTACAGTGAGTACACATGAGAAATTCAAAGCACTGACCGCTTACTCACAGCCACTTATGCAGAAGGCAGAAAGCTGAGGACTGTTGAGGTCTCCTTAGAAAGATGTCCAGACTGCTCAGGTCCACTTCTGCATATTCTCATGTGGTGAGGGCTCCTGGATGATTCCTCTGCAAACTAATAAAGTCAAGCAAATACAATCACTACACACAGCACTATTGGTGCATTTAATCTTGCCCTCATCCATGCCTCCCACTCCCATCCCATTTACATCCGCTCGACTCGATGAACAGAGACTGAGTCAACATCCACAGACACCGTTCCACTCTAGCGCCTACTGTCCTGCATGATTTTCATTTCCTCTTGATTGTTCATAGCTCCCGAGATCTAGCCTGTGGGAATGCACAGCCAGCACTCCTGCCTGTGTCCTATGAAGGAAAACAGCACAAGGAGAGGCAAGGACAGAGACAGACAGAATGTGTGTTGGCCAACACATTAGAGGAGAGAGAGAGAGAGAGAGAGAGAGAGAGAGAAACATGGGAGGGAGTCAAGAAACTCATGAGCTGGAGTCATCCCCCTGGATCCAACCTTCTGCTGCAGAAGACACACCCCTCCTGGCCAGAGAAATGACCAGCCCCTGAAAATGGGGACCTTGTCTCCCTCATAACCACTAGTTAGGAACCTTTTCTTACAAACCCAGGCCTTGCTAATGGGGCGTACCTACCAGGAGGTGGGCCGTGAGCAGAACCCTCAGCAAAACAGACACTTATCTCACTGACAGTAGTCTGTGCTTGGCTCCCAGATGGACGGCTCTTGCCTGGCATGAACAATGCTCACAGGCTTCTGCCTCACTCACTGTCCGTCGCATAAGGGCAGTAGACTCTGACGTCTGACTTCTTTTTCCTTGGTACTAAACCCAGCAGAGGGGAGAAAAGCAAAAAGCATCTCCATCTGCAATGTCACGTATTCTCTTCATTTTACAGCTCCTGTATCCCACAGTTCTGCCCTCAACCCATCTCCCATGACTACCCTACACGTGCACCCTAAATAGTCACTTTGCTCAGGAGACTCTTGGCCCTTCCCCCACCTTAATCCCAAAGAGCTTCATGCCCAGCGAGGAAGCACATGGCATGTGAAGAAAACTACAGCAAGAACAGATCAGGAATTCAAAGCTCCGACGGCTTACTCACAGCCAGTTATGTGGGAGGCAGAAAGCTGAGGACTCTTCGTGTTGCTTAGAAGGATGTTCAGTTTCCTCATGTCCGTATCTGCCAACTTCTCCTCCAGCTACGGCTCCTGGGAAATTCCTCTGGAAATGGATCTGGAAAAGCCAAGCATGAGCCATCACGACACACATTCTATTGGTGCTTAAAATCTTGCCCTCATCCCTGCCTCCTTCTCCCATCTCATCCACATCGGCCCCATTAGAACAGAGACTCAGTCAACACCCACAGTCACCGCTGCACTCTAGCGCCCACTGCCCTGCATCATTTCAGTCTCCTACCTGTTCTTAGCTCACAAGACCTAGCCTGTGGGGATGCACACCTACCACACCTGCTTGTGTCCTACAAAGGGAGACAGCACAAGAGGCAAGGACAGAGAGAGACACAGACAGACAGACAGTGTGTGTGTTGGCCAACACATTAGAGGAGAGAGAGAGAGAGAGAGAGAGAAAAATGTGGGATGGAGTCAAGAAACTCAGCAGCTGGAGTCATCCTCCTCGATCCAACCTTCTGCTGCGTAGGACACACTGTTTGTGGACAGAGAGAAGACCAGCCCCTAAAAATGGGGACCTTGTCTCCCTCGTAACCACAGCTACTCAGGAATCTTTTCCTACAAACCGAGCCGCAGCTAATGACAAGTCTCAGCCTGGAGGCAGGTGGGCCGTTACCAGAGTCCTCACCAAACCAGACACTTATCTCACCTGATGGTGACGGCTGCTCCACTGCCAGATCGACAGCATCACCATAGCCTAGCATCAACAAGGCTTGCTGTCTCACGGCTCTTGGGTGCTTTCCGTATCACAACGGGGGTGGGCTCTTACCCTTGACTTCTTTCCCCATGGTACTAAGCAAAACGCAAGAGGGAAAAAAAAAAGATATAATCAGAATCTGCAGTGTTGTGTAGGTTGTTGTTCTCCCATCTCCCATTACACCTTTATAGCTCCAATTAAAAAGCACGCAACGCCCACTTGATCTGTGGAGCTCCTTGCTAGAGAATGCTGTGAAAGCCAAGACTATAATGGGGTTCAAAACAGAACTAGGTATAGTAACTCCTCACTTTACGTTGTCGTTATGTTCCTGGAAATGCGACTTTAAGTGAAACGATAAGTGAATCCAATTTCTCCACAAGAAGGACTGTAAATCGGGGAGTTACACTTCAGGGAATGATTTTTTGCCATACAGTACAGCACTATAGTTGGGGGGTGCCCCCGCCTTACCCTACACGGGCACAGCCCACTGGCACTGGTGACAATGAGGCAGGCAAGGAGGCTGAAGGTGCTCTAGGCTAGGAGAAGCACGTTGCAAGTACCGGGGGGGGGGGGCCTCAACCCTCAGCTGCCCACTTCTCCCCTTCCCCCAAACCCCCACCCTTATCCTGCCTCTTCTTCTCCCTTCCTTCCCCTTTACTTCACACACCGCTTCCTCACTCCTTACCCCTCCCTCCACTGCCTTCCGCCCAGGGCAATCAACTGGCTTGCGGCTTTCAGGAGGGAAGCGGGAGGGGCAAGGACATGACATGCAGCATCCCCCATCCATCCCCTCTGGGGCAATCAGCTGATTTGCGGTGTTTCAGAAGCAGGGGAAGGAAGGGGAGCCTGTGTGCCAAGTCCTCTCCCCCCCGAACGCCATAAGCCAACTGATTGCCACAGGCAGGCGGAGGGGGAAGGCACTGATCCACAGGGCCTGCTGGCGGGCAGGAGCATAAGGGAGCTGATGGGGGGTCTGCCACTTCTGGACAAAGCAGACAGCCAAACAACGTTATAGCGAAACTTTGCACAACTTTAAATGGAGCACGTTCTGTAATTGAGCAGGGACGTAAGATTGAAACGATGTTAAGCGAGGAGACATTAAGTGGAGAGTTACTGTAAATTCACTGAGGATCAGTCCATGAATGGCTATTAGTCAGGATAAGCAGGGATAGTGTCCCTGGCCTCTGTTTGCCAGAAGCTGGGAATGGGAGACAAGGGATGGATCACCTGATACTTCCCTGTTCTGTTCATTCCCTATGCGGCACCTGACATTAGTCACTGTCAGCGGACAGGATACTGGGCTAGGTGGACCTTTGATCTGACCCAGTCTGGCCATTCTTACGTTCATATGTTAAGCAGCCTGTTGCACCTGCATCCAGGAGAGTCCCTGTGCAGAGGAGACTGTTGTCCCTTCCCCTGGTCTTAATCCCACAGAGCCCCGTGCCCAGCGAGGAGGCTCACGGCCTCTAAGGAAACTAGAGTGGTACGGATGAGGAATAGAGGCCGTAATTATTCACTCACAGCCAGTCATGGAGAAGGCAGAAAGCTGAGGACTGTTCATCTCTGCTTACAAGGATGTCCAGGCTGCTCAGGTTCACTTCTTCCAGCTTCTCCTCTGACTGGGGCTCCTCGACAGTCCCTCTGCAACCACAACATGTAACACAAGCAGGAGCTGTGATGTTGTGCAGCCTATATGGTTTTATAAAAATATGGTAATGAGTGAATATAATATAACTGGAATATGCTTCATGCAAAAGGTCTCTTGTAAGGGATCACTACAAAGCTCATAATCACACTCAGTAGATCATCCTGTTTGCATAATGACAATAGTCCCTCAAAGTTATATTTCATCTTATTAGTCCCAGATACAAGTGTGGGCCATTAATGGTGATTTGGAAACTTAATGGCTCCCATCAACCGGGACAATTGACTGGGGCTCTGTTTGCAGGCAGGCCTTCCTGTGAGTCAGGCTGGGAGGAATGAAGGCTTGAGGTCTTACAGTGACATGTGGTCAAGTCACATGACCTGAAATCCATCTTTAACCTGGTGCTTTTCCAGTGGGGGGAGACCCAGAGAGAGACAAGGGCTTTCCGCCTTATGCAAAAGATATATAAAGGGGTGGAACAGAACAAAGCGGGAGAAGAGCCATGGAGTCATGAAGAATCCCCTAGCTACCACCTGAGCTGGAACAAGAGCTGTACCAGGGAAAGAACTGTGCCCAAGCCTGGATGGGGTCCAGTCTGAGGAAAAAAACTTACTGAAGCATCTCTGAGGGTGAGATTATCTGTATTCAGTTTGATTAGACATAGATTTGCGCATTTTATTTTGCTGGGTGACTTACTTTGTTCTGTCTGTTACTATTTGGAACCTCTTAAATCCTACTTTCCATATTGATAAAATCACTTTTTACTTATTAATTAACCCAGAATTAACCTGGAGGGGGGGGGCAAAAAGCTGTGCATCTCTATCAGTGTTATAGAGGGTGAACCATTTATGAGTTTACTCCGTATAAGCTTTATGCAGGATAAAACGGATTTGTGTTTGTACACCATTGGGAGTTGGGCATTTGAGTGCTAAGACAAGCACACTTCTGTGAGCTGTTTTCAGGTAAACCTGCAGCTTTGGGGCAAGTAATTCAGACCCTGAGTCTTTGTTGGAGCAGATGGGACTATCTGGCTCAGCAAGAGAGGGTGCTGGAGTCCTGAGCTAGCAGGGAAAACGGAGGCAGTAGTAGTCTTGGCACATCAGTTGACAGCTCCCAGGGGGCTGTCTGTGATCCAACCCATCACAGGGGCTGTCACTGCCCAAAGTTCTATTGGGGTGTGAGATGCCGCCCTCCCTCTCCCATACACTGTACCTCAGCCCCACTTGATGAACAGTCAGAGTCAACTCCCACAGTCACCCCCACCACTACCAATGGAGGATCTAGTAGCCATCATGCTTCTCTTCCTCCTCCCAATGCCCCAGTGGGATACAGGCTCTCCAGTCCTAGACTGTGAGCATCCACCATTGCCCATGTTCTAAGCAAGGAGAGAGACAGAAAGAGAGCGCGCACATATTGGCCAACATATGAGAGCAGAGATACACACACAGGAAGGAGGCAAACTCAGCACCTGTAGTCACCTTCCTGGCTCTCCACAAAGAGTTATCGCACTTTGGGAAGACTCCATAGCACCTGACAATTCCTTGAGAGGGCACAAAGGATTCCCCTGAGCTTATTGTGCCCCTGTGAGATGCAGAGGCCTTTCCTCAGGGGCCCTCCCCATACTAACAAATTCTCTCCACTGACAAGAGTATTTGCAGCCCTCCCTCAATACTGAACTTCAGCAAGTTTCCATTTGCTCTTACTCTGCAGATCATTGTCCGGCTTCCACCGCTAGCGATGGGCTCTGGGTGGCTGCTCCTTCTTTGGTCTCTGCAACAGGTTGGCCGATCTCTCTTCTGACCAATCTCACTACGAACTGAAAAGAGAAAGAGAACACTTGTAAGCTAGGTCACCACTTGTGCATGGAAGAAAAACGGACGCACACACGTATGTCACTGGCTGCTGCTCCCTCCTTCTTTATTCTTCTTCAGCTTACCCAGGGCCTAAAATACTCATCACTCCTAAGGAGCTACAGCCCTCCAGGAAAGGGACAATCCCAGACCACTACCAGCCACAGGCAGAGCTGGACCTTCCCCAGGACCCATCCCAGGGATAGGAGAAGCATCTCTCTGCTCTCCACGAGGCACCTCATTCTGCAGATACTGGATAGAGAAATATCATTTCACAAAAACATGCACCTGCTCCTCCAAAATTACAAGAGAGCTCCTCAGCTCCACTGCAAAGCAAAACAGCTAGATTGGGTACGTCTGCTTCCTCCAGATGCTCCTCCTCTGTCAGGGGCTACTCCGCTGGCCTGGAGCAGCCCTCCGCAAGAACAGCTAACCACCTATGGAAGAGCCATCACTGACAAACACACTATAGGTGCACAAGGCCTTCCAGTACCTGCCTCCACTCTCGCACCCACTACTTTGCATGATTTTCGTCCCCTCCTACTTCTTCATGGCTCCCGAGACCTGGCCTGTGGAGATGCATCCCTACCACACCTGCCCATGTCATATGAAGAGAGACACCACAAGGAGAGGCAAAGACAGACAGACAGAGTGTGTGCATGTCAACACAGTAGAGAAGAGAGCGAGGGGAACATGGGAGGAAGGCAAGCAACTCATCACATGGGGTCATCCTCCTGAATCTAACCTTCTACTGCAGAGGACACACCGATCCTGGCCAGAGAACTGAGCAGCCCCTGAAAATGGGGACTTTGTCTCCCTTCTAACCGCAGCTAGTCAGGAACCTTTTCCTACAAACCCAGCCCCAGCTAATGGGGTTTCCCTACCTGGATGCAAGCAGGCCGTGCAGAGCCCTCACCAAACCAGTCAGTCACTTATCTCACTGACAGTAGCGGCTGTTTTGATCCCAGTTGGACGGCTTTTTCGTGGCATCAAAAACGCTTGCAGTCTTGTCGCTCTCACTCGCTTTCCATTGCATGAGGGCAGTAGACTCTGTCATGTGACTTCTTCTCGGCACTAAACCCAGCACAGAGGAGAAGAACAAAGTAAATTAGCATCTCTGTCTGCGATGTCACGTAGTCTCTTCATTTCACAGCTCCTGTGTCCCACGGCTCCGCCCTGAACTACTTTACATCTGTAACTAGAAGGGACCCATTGTATCTGCACCCAAAATAGTCACTTTACTCAGTAGATTCTTGTCCCTTCCCCAGCCTTAATCCCAAAGAGCCTCGTGCCCAACTGTGACCAAGTGGGAATGTTCTGAACGTTTTCTCTGAATACTGCATGGGTGCCTCAGTTTCCCCTATGTCTTTCTTAAATATCTAGGTGTAAGGGATCAGGATGTATGATTTTTCCTGAGCCTTAGAGGGCCCCTGTGAAGCTGTCTGCATAGAGAATGGCCAGCACTCTCTCCCGGCAACTAACGGCCTGGGCCCCTCCTCTGCAAAGATGCCAACTGAAGGTGTCAGAGAACAAAGAGATCAGGTGACCTCCTGGCCTGGGAAAGAGACACAGGCCAGACAGGAGGGGCTGGAGAGTCTACGACTGAAGCTGGCTGGGAAAATGGAGGGGAGCCCAGACGGGGCTCTGGCCTCCCTGGGCCCCAGCAAGATGGACCTAACTGAGGGGGTCCTGTTGTCTGTACCTGCAAGACTGTCTTGGACCGTGCTCCAGTCGTCTAAATAAACCTGTTTTCCTGGCTGGCTGAGAGTCTTCGTGAATGGCAGGAAGCCGGGGGTGCAAGGCCTTGTCTCCACCAAACTCCATGACACCAACAAGGAAGCATACTGCCTGTGAAGAAAACTACAGCAAGTACAGATAAGGAATTGAAAGCACTGACCTCTTACTCACAGCCAGTTATTCAGAATGCAGAAAGCTGAGAACTGTTCATGTCTCCTCATAAGGATGTCCAGGCTGCTGAGATGCACCTCTGCCAGTTTCTGCTCCAGCGACGGCTCCTGGACAATTCCACTGCAAGAGCAGCTGCAAAAGTCAAGCATGAGCCATCAGTACACACAGCTCTATTGGTGCTTGCAATCTTGCCCTCAGCCTGCCTCCCTCTCCCATGCCATCTACATCGGCCCCACTCGATGAACAGAGACTGAGTTAACACCGACAGTCACTGCTTCACTTTAGTGCCCACTGCCCCACATGGTTTCTGTCCCCTCCTATTACTTCAGGGCTCCCAAGACCTAACCTATGGAGATGCGCACCTAGCCCGCCTGCCCATGTCCTATGAAGGGAGACGGCACAAGGAAATTTAAGTATAGAGAGAGGGTGTGTGTTGGCCAACATACTAGAGGACAGAGAGAGAAACACAGGAGGAAGGCAAGCAACTCGCCACCTGGAGTCATTCTCCTGAATCTAACTTTCTGCTGCAGAGGACACACCGCTACTGATGAGAGAATTGAGCAGCCCCTGAAAATGGGGACCTTGTCTCCCTCATAACCACAGCTACTCAAAAACATTCTTATAAAACACAGCCCCAGCAAACGGGACATCCCTACCAGGAGCAAGTTGGGCCATGAGCAGAGCAATCACCAAAACAGACACTTATCTCACTGACAGCGGCAGCTGTTCCACTCCCAGTTGGACGGCTTTTGAGTAGCATCAATAACTCTCGCAGTCCCATCGCTTTCACTTGCTTTCCATCGCATGAGGACAGCAGACTCTGATGTGAGATTTCTTTTCCCTTGGTACTTAACCCTAGCAAAAGGGGAAAAAACAAGTTACGAACTCAGTGGACAACGTCGCATTGGCTCTTCTTTTCGCCTCTCCAACAAGACAGGGCTCCGCCCTCAACACTCTTCCCATCACACCTTTAGCATTATAACGAAAAAGCAGCCCTTGTAACGGTACCCGACAATCACTCTGCACAGCAGACGCTGGTCCCTCCCCAGCCTTAACACCACAGAGCCCCATACCCAACGAGGACAGAGAGACCGTGTGTGTTGGCCAACATATTGGAAAAGAGAGAGAAAAACATAGGATGAAGACAAGCAACTTGCCAACTGGTGTCATCCTCCTGGATCTAACCTTCTGCTGCGGAGGACACAAAACTACTGGACATGAACACCTGAAAATGGGGACCTTGTCTCCCTCATAACCTGTGCTGTTCAGGAACATTTTTTTTTTAAAACACAAAGCCAGCCCCAGCTGATGGGGCATCACTACCTGGAGCCAGGTGGGCCGTGAGCAGAACCCTCAGCAAGACAGACACTTATCTCAGTGACAGTGGCGTCTGTTCCGCTCCCAGATGGATGCCTTTTTCATGCCATCAATAATTCTCCAGGTCCAATCACTCTTGATCACTTTCCATCGCATGAGGGCAGTAGACTCTGACGTTTGACTTCTTTTCCCTTGGTACTAAACCCAGCAGAAGGGGAGAAACAAACAAGTTACCATCTCCGTCAGCAATGTCACGTATCTCTTCATCTCATCTCTCCCGTATCCCACGGCTCCGCCTTCAACCCATCCTCCATTACTACTTTGCACCTGCAACTAGAAGGGACCCATTGTAACTGCACCCAAAATAGTCCCTTTGCTCAGGAGACTCTTGTCCCTTCCCCCAGCCTTAATACCACAGTGCCCTGTACTCAACGAGGAAACACAGGGCCTGTAAACAGGGTCGGCTCCAGGCACCAGCTGAGCGAGCACATTCTACGGGGCGGCTTCCGCCCAAACCTAGGGCAGCACAGCTGCTTGTTGTTGTTCACTGCTCCAGCTGCCCTGTAGGGGGCGGTGGCGCAGAGGAGGGGAGCGCCCTGCCCCAAGATCCGCAGGGCAGTCCACGTCCTTCCCTCCCCGCTGACCAGAGTGGAGCAGAGCCCTCCCGGCAGGCGGCGCAGTGGTTGGAGCCGCAGGGTGAGTGCCCTGCTGAAGTGCTGCCACCCCCCTTCTCTCTCTCCCCCCCCCGCACCCTCCCCTTCCTACCCATTAGACCGGGCACACACTCTGCAGCACAGAGTCCCCTGGCTCCAGTCGCCCTGTAGGGGGTTTTGTTTTGCTTTTCCCCCGCTTTGCCAGCCACACCAATGTTTCTCCCCACGCCTCCCCCGCTTGCCACTCCAGCTGTGCCGTGTTCCCTCCGACACCTCCCCGCTCCAGCCACGCCATTTTTTCCCATTTTGCTGCTTCGGTGGCCCCACCTGAGCCAGCCCTGCCTGTAAAGAAAGCTACAACGAATAGAGGTTAGGAATTGAAAGCACTGACCTCTTACTCACTGCTAGTTATGCAGAATTCAGAAATCTGAGGACTGTTCATGTCTCCTTAGAAGGACGTTCAGGCTGCTCAGCTTCATTTCTGCCACCCTCTCCTCCGGCTAAGGCTCTTGGACGATTCCTCTGTAAACTAATAAATCCAACCAAGAACTATCACTACACAGAGCTCTATGAATGCTCTCATCCCTGCCTCCCTCTCCCATTCCATCTACATCAACCCCACTTGACGAACAGAGATGGAGTTAACACCGACAGTCACCACTCCACTCTATCCACTACCCAGCATGATTTTTGTCCCCTCCTACTTCTTCGTGGATTCAGGAGACATAGCCTGTGGGGATGCACACCTAGCACCCCTGCCTGTGTGCTATGAAGGGAGACAGCAGAAGGAGAGGCAAGGACAGAAAGAGAATGTGTGTTGGCCAACACTAGAGAAGTGAAAGAGAATCATGGGAGGAAGGCAAGCAACTCACCACCTGGTGTCATCCTCCTGGATCCAACCTTTTGCTGAGGAGGAAACAGCTACTGAACAGAGAAATGAGCACCCCCTGAAAATGAGGACCTTGTCTCCCTCATAACCACAGCTAGTGAGGAACATATTCTTATAAACCCAGCCCCAGCTGATGGGGTGTGTCTTCCTGGAGCCAGGTGGGCCGTGAGCAGAACCCTCACCAAAACAGACACTTCTCTCAGTGACAGTGGCAGCTGTTACACTCCCAGATGGACGGCTCTTGCCTGGCATGAACAATGCTCGAGGTCTCGTCGCTCTCACTCGCTTTCCATCACATGAGGGCAGTACACTCTGACATGTGACTTCTTTTCATTTGGTACTAAACCCAGCACAAGGAGGGGAAAACAAGTAAGTTACCATCTCATTAGGCAACGTCTCGTCGGCTCTTCTTTTCGCCTCTCCCACATGGTGGAGCTCAGCCCTCAACTCTTTCCATCATACCTTTATCACTACAGTGAAAAATGAGATTGTTGCACCTACACTTAAAATAGTCACATACCCAACAAGGAAGCACATGGCCCTATGACAGCAAGTACGGAGAAGGAATTCAAAGTACAGACCGCTTACTCACAGCCAGTTATGCAGGAGACAGAAAGCTGAGGATTGTTCATGTCTGCTTAAAAGGATGTCCAAGCTGCTCAGGTCCACTTCTGCCTCTTCCTCCTCCAGCTAGGGCTCCTGGACAATTCCGCTGCAAGAGCAGCTGCAAAAAACCAAGCATGAGCCATCACTACACAGAGCTCTAATGATACTTGAAATCTAGCCCTCAATCCTGCCTCCCTCTTCCATTCTGTCTGCATCGGCCCCATTCGATGAACAGAGACCGAGTTAACAGCGACAGTCACCGCTCCACTCTCACACCCACTGCCTTGCATTATTTCCGTCCCCTCCTACTTTGCCATGCTTCTCAAGACCTGGCCTCTGGGGATGCACAGCTAGCTCACCTGCCTGTGTGCCATGAAGGGAGATTGCAGAAAAAAAAAGAGGCAAGAACAGAGAGAGAGAGAGAGAGAGAGAGAGAGAGAGAGAGAAAAACAAGGGAGGGAGGCAAGCAACTCACCACCTGGAACCTACCTTTTCTCTACATCGCTTGTGAACAGAGAAATGAGAAGACCCTGAAAATGGGGACCCAGTCTCCCTCATATCCACAGCTTGTCACGAACACTTTGTTACAAACCCAGGCCCAACTAACAGGGCGTCCCTACCTGGAGCCAGGTGGGCTGTGAGCAGAGCTCTCACCAGAACAGACACTTATCTCACTGACAGCAGTGGCTGCTCCGCTCCCAGATGTATGGCTAACGCCTGATTTCGACAATGCTCGTGGTCTCGTCCCTCTCGCTCGCTTTCCATTGCATGAGGACAGTAGACTCTGGCCGTGAGTTCTTTTTCCTCAGTACTAAACTCAGCAGGGGGGGAGGGAACAAAAAAAACCATCATCTCCAACTGCAATGTCACAGTCTCTTCATTTCACGTCTCCCGTATCCCAGCCCTCCGCCCTCAGCCCATCTCCCTTTACTACTTTACAATTGCAACTGGAAGGCACCCATTGTAAAGGCACCCATAAAAACTTAAGAATGGCCAAACTGGCTCAGACCAAATATCCATCCAGCCCAGTATCCTGGCCATTGTCAAGTGCCCCAGAGGGAATTAACCCAACAGGCAATGATCAAGTGATCTCTCTCCTGCCATCCATCTCCACCCTCTGACAAACAGAGGCTAGGGACACCATTCCTTATCCATCCTGGTTAAGAGCCATTAATGGACTTAACCACCATGAATTTATCCACTTCTCTTTTAAACCCTGCTATAGTCGTAGCCTTCACAACCTCCTCAGGCAAGGAGTTCCACAGGTTGACTGTGCGCTGTGTGAAGAACTTCCTTGTATGTGTGTTAAATCTGTTGCCCATTAAGTTCGTTTGGTGGCCCCTAGTTCTTATATTATGAGAAGTAACTCGACACCTGGAATCATACTCCTAGATGCTACCTTCTGCTGCGTAGGACACACTGCTCCTGACCAGAGGAATCATCAGCCCCTGAAATTGGGAACCTTTTCTCTCTTACAACCACAGCTAGTCAGGAACCTTTTCTTACAAACCCAGCCCTAGCTAACGGGGCATCCCTACCAGCATCAACGTGGGCCATGAGCAGAGCCCTCACCAAAACAGACACTTATCTCACTGACAGTGGCAGCTCTTCTGCTGCCAGATGGATGGCTTTTGCATGGCATCAACAATGCTCACAATCTCATCGCTCTCGCTCGCTTTCCATGGCATGAGGGCAGTAGACTGACACATGACTTCTTTTCCTTTGGTACCAAATCCAGCAAAGGAGGGGATAAACAAAAATAAATAGCGTCTCCATCTGCAATGTCGTGTAATCTTTTCATTTCCCGTCTCCCGTATCCCAGGGCTTCACCCTCAACCCATCTCCCATTACTGCTTTACAACTGCAAGTCGAAGACACCCATTGTAACGACACCCAAAATAGTCACTTTCTCAGGAGACTCTGGCTACTCCTCAGCCTTAATCCCACAGAGCCTCATACCCAACAAGGAAGCACACAGCCTGTGAATAAAAGTACAGCGAGTGCAGATGAGGAATTCCAAGCACTCACCGCTTACTCACAGCCATTTATGCAGGAGGCAGAAAGCTGAGGACTGTTCATGTCTGCTTAGAAAGATGTTCAGGCTGATCACGTCCACTTCTGAGTGTCTCTCCTCCTGGTAGGGTTCCTGGACACTTCCTGTACCAGCGCAGCTGCAAAAGCCATGCATGATCCAGCATTACACACAGTTGTGAAGGTGTGTGAAATCTTGCCCTCATCTCTGCCTCCCTCTCCCATTCCATTTGCATCAGCCCCATCTGATGAACACAGACCAACTCAAAACCGACAGTCTCCAATCCACTCTGATCACTTCTACCCCACATAATTTTTGTCCCCTCCTACTTCTTCATTACCCCCGAGACCCAAACCTGTGGGGAGCACATCTAGCACACCTGCCCATGTGCCATGAAGCAAGATAGCGCAAAGGCAAGGACAGATTTAGAGAGGGAGTGTTGGCCAACACAGAGAGAGAGAGATCAACATGGGAGGAAGGGAAGCAACTCCTCACCTGGAATCATCGTCCTGCAAACAAGCTTTTCTGCAGAGGACACACCGCTTGTGAACAGAGAAATGAGCTGATGCTGAAAATGGGGACCTTGTCTTCCACGTATCCACAGCTCGTCAGAAACATTTTGTTACACACCCAGCCGTAGCTAACTGGGCATCCGTACCTGAAACCAAGCGGGAAGTGAGCACTGACAGTAATGGCTGCTCGGCTCCAAGCTGGAGGGCTCTTCCCTGGCATTAGTAAAGTTCGCTGTCTCTCTGCTCTCACTTGCTTTCCATCGCATGAGGGGAGCAGACTCTGACCCTCCACTTCTTTTCCCTTGGTACTAAACCCAGCACAAGGGGGGAAAACAAATCAGTTAGCATCTCAGTCAGCCACGTGCATAGTTTCTTCTTCTCGCATCTACCGCACCTCAGGGCTCCATCCTCAACACTCCTCCAATTACAGCTTTAGCACCACAACTAAAAAGCAGCCAACTGCACCTACATCCAAAATACTAACTCTGCACAGGAGACTTACCTTTCCTTCATCTGAATCCCATACAGCACCATGTTCAACGAGGAAATTCACAGCCTCTGAACAAAACTGAAGCAAGTAGAGATGAGGGATTCCAAACACCGACTGCTTAACTAGAGTCACGTGCTTAACAGCCTCACCTGACTCTTAGCAGGTTAATTGGAGTCAGGTGTTCTCATTAGCCTGGAGCAGCCCCTGCTCTGGTCACTCAGGGAACACAAAACTACTTATCCAGTCGCAGGTATATCTCCCTTCTACTACTCTGCTGTTTCCCAACTGGCCTGGGTCTATCACAGCAGATAGTGGATAGAGAGATTTCACAGAACCACACACCTGCTCCTTGAATATCATGAGAGCAATCCTCAGCTCAGCTGCCAAGTGAAACATCTATATTGTGCAGGTCTGGTTCCTCCAGATGCTCCTCCTCTGTCTGGGGCTGCTCCATTGGCCTTGAGCAGGCCTCTGCAAGAACAGCAAACCACCTATGGAAGAACCATCACTGTCCAACATGCTACAAGTGCTCGATATTTTATAAAACCCGCCTCCACTCTCACATCCACTACCCCACATGATTTTCATCCCCTCCTACTTCTTCCTGGCTCCAGAGACCTAGCCTGAGGGGATCCACACCTACCGGTGTCCTATAAAGAGAGAAAGCACAGGGAGAGGCAAGGACACAGACACAGAGAAAAAGAGTGTGTGTGTGTTGGCCAACACAGTACAGAAAAAGAGAGAGAGGGAGGGAGAAAAACGCAGGAGAAGGAAGGAACTCGCCAGCTCGAGGCATCCCCCTGGATCCAACCTTCTCTTGCGGAGGACACACTGCCTGCGGATGGAAAAATGAGCCGCCCCTGAAAACGGGGACCATGTCTCCCTCGTATCCACAGCTAGTCAGGAACCTTTTCTTACAAACCCAGCCCCAGCTAATGGGGTGTCTCTACCTGGAGTCAGATGGGCCGTGAGCAGAACCCTCAGCAAAACACACACTTATCTCAGTGACGGTGGTGTCTGCTCGACTCCCAGATGGACGGCTCTTGCCTGGCCTGAACAATGCTCAAAGGCTTGCTGCTCTCACTCACTTGCCTTCGCATGAGGGCAGTAGACTCTGATGTGTGACTTTTTTCCTTGGTACTAAACCCAGCAGAGGGGAGAAAGAAAAAAATAGCATCTCCGTCTGCAATGTCACGTAGTCTCTTCATTTCACATCTCCTGTTATCCCACAGCTCTGCCCTCAAACCATCTCCCGTTACTACTTTACACCTGCAGCTAGACAGGACCCATTGTAGCTGCATCCAAAATGGTCACTCTGCTCAGGAGACTCCTGTCCTTTCCGCAGCCTTAATACCACCGTGCCCTGTACCCAACGAGGAAGCACAGGGCCTGTGAAGAAAACTACAGCGAGTACATATAATGAATGAAAGCACTGACCGCTTACTCACAGCCAGTTGTTCAGAATGCAGAAAGCTGAGGACTGTTCATGTCTCCTTAGAAGGATGTCCAAGCTGCTCAGATCCACTTCTGCCAGTTTCTCCTTGGGTTGGGGCTCCTGGACAATTCCTCTGCAAGAGCAGCTGCAAAAGCCAAGTATGAGCCATAACTACACACAGCTCTATTGGTGCTTGACATCTTGGCCTCATCCCTCCCTCCCTCTTCCATCCCATCTACATCAGCCCCACTCGATAAACAGAGACCAAGTTAACACCGACAGTCATTGCTCCACTTTAGCACCTACTGCCCAACATGGTTTTCGTCCCCTCCTACTACTCCAGGGCTTCCAAGACCTAACCTGTAAGGATGCACACCTAGCACATCTGCCTGTGTCCTAAGAAGGGAGACAGCAGAAGGAAAGGTAAGGATAGAGAGAGGGTGTGTGTTGGCCAACATACAAGAGAACAGAGAGAGAGAGAGAGACACACACACACACACACACACACACACAGGAGGAAGGCAAGCAACTCTCCACCTGCAGCCAGTCTCCTGGATCTAACCTTCTGCTGCAGAGGACACACTGCTCCTGGCCAGAGAACTGAGCAGCCCCTGAAAATGGGGACCTCGTGTCTCTCATAACCACTAATCAGGAACCTTTTCTTACAAACCCAGCCCCAGCTAACAACAAGTCTCAGCCTGGAGGCAGGTGGGCCGTTACGAGAGTCCTCCCCAAACCACACACTTATCTCACTGATGGTGAAGGCTGCTCCACTTCCAGCTCGACGGCATCTGCATAGCCTGGCATCAACAATGCTCACTGTCTCACAGCTCTTGTGCACTTTCCATCTCACAACAGGGGTGGGCTCTTACCCTTGACTTCTTTGTCTGTGGTACTAAGCACAACACAGATGGGAAAAACAAAAGTTATTGTTAGGGGGCTTATTCCTTCACTCTCTCACTTCCCTGGTCCTTCTCGCATGAACAGAGAGCAACAATACCCGAAGTCCAAAGACACAAACAATTCGGTGTTTATTGGGGTGAACTTCCAGCAAGCATGACTCTAGTTTCCTTCTTTAGGGTCCCCCTTCCCAGCTCTGACACCACAGAGCCTTGCCTCTGTTCCTATTCCCTCCTTTAGCAAGATACGATTTTGATTCCCCCATCCCGCCCCACTCCTTACTTCCTGATTGACTGCAGACTATATAGTAAAAGTTGAATTTTGCTTAGCTATTCCTTAACCAATTATTTTACTGAAATTTAACTAACTAAGCCTAACATGCTGTACCATGGTTATTTAATATATCCCACCACCTTAATTGGTTTACACCCAACAAAATTAATTACACAGTAGACAGAAACAATCACAGAACCAGACAGAGACATGCAAACAAACATACAAAACAATACAGACGTGAGGATTTCACAGCTACATCTATACAGACATAAGGGTTCTCCAGCTGTGTCTATTGATAAGTGAGTTCTTGTCAGACAGGATGTTATCAAACTAAGTTTCCTTTTACATCTTCTAGGCGCTTCCCTTTCTCAGAAGGTGATGGAATATCAGAACGGATTGTATTCTTAACAGCTCAATAGCACCTTATTTCCATTTACTAGTTTGGAATGTGAGGATGTGACTAGACACTTCCCAGCTTATGGCTACCTAACTACATCTTAGCTGAAGGCCTTAGCCTGTCACAGTAACAGAAGGCCATTCCACAGACAGTGATTTTTTATTCTCTTTTATACCTCTATAAGTAGATAAGTGATAATAATACACCTAAATTCTTAAAGCGTAGGCCTTTGCAGACAGGCCTGAATATCAGAACATCAGAATCTGCAATACTGTGTATGTTCTTCTCCCATCTCCCATTACACCTTTATAGATACAATTAAAAAGCACACCACACATTTAATTTCTGGAATTCCTGGCCAGAGAATGCTCTGAAAGCCAAGACTATAGCAGGTTTCAAAAAAGAACTAGGTAAATTCATGGAGGATCGGCCCATCAATGGCTATTGGTCAGAATGGGCAGGGATGGTGCCCTTATCCTCTGTTTGCCAGAAGCTGGGATTCAGCGACACAGGATGGATCACTTCTCAATGCCCTGTTCTATTCCTTCCCTCTGAAGCACCTGGCATTAGCCAGTCGGAAGACAGGATACTGGGCTAGATGGACCCTTGATCTGACCAAGTACTGCCCTTCTCTTGTTTGTATGTTACGCAGCCTGTTGCACCTGCACCCAAGAGAGCCCCTGTGCAGAGGAGACTAACTGTCCCTTCCCCTGGATGTAACCCCACAGCTACTCCGAAATTGGGAAATTCTCCACCCACACCCAGAGCAAGGAGGAAAACTTTTATAGGAAACCAAACCCACCTAATGTGAAGCAGCCGTCTGTACTCAGCCTATACCATTCATTTATCTTAAGCTTCAGCCGTGCCGCTAAAAGTCATGAAGCGTAGTTATGTGCAGGGCAGAAAGCTGAGGACTGCTCATGTCTGCTTAGAAGGATGTTCTGGCTGATCAGATCCACTTCTGCCAGCTTCTCCTCGGGCTGGGGCTCCTGGACACTTCCTCTGAAAGTGCACCTGCAAAACCCATGCATGAGCCATCAGTACAAGTTCTATTCATGCATGAAATCTTGCCCTCAACCCTGCCTTCCTCTCCCTTGTCATCTACCTGAGCCCGACTCAATGAACAGAGAGTCACCACTCCACTTCAGCACCCACTGCCCTTCATGATTTTTCTCTGCTCCAACTTCTCCATGGCTCCCAAGACCTACCCTGTGGGGATGCACACCTAGCACCCTGCCCATGTCCTATTAAGGGAGATGGCGCAAGGAAAGGTAAGAACAGAGAGAGTCAGAGAGAGAGTGTGTGTTGGCCAACATACTAGAGAACAGACAGAGAGAGAGAGAGAGAGAGAGAGAAAGAAAAAACACAAGTGGAAGGCAAGCAACTCACCACCTGCAGTCATCCTGCTGGATCCAACCATCTGCTGCAGAGAACTCGCTGCTCCTGGCCAGAGAACTGACCAGCCTTTGAAAATAGGGACCTTGTGCCCTTCGTAACTACAGCTAGTTAAGAACATTTTCTTACAAACCCAGCCCCAACTAATGTGGCGTCCCTACCAGGAGCAGGGAGGGCCGTGAGTAGGGCAATCACCAAAACAGACAGACACTTATCTCATTGAGCGTGGCAGCTGTTCCGCTCCCAGTTGGACGGCTTTTGCATGGCATCGACAATACTCAGTGTCATTGCTCTCCTTCGCTTTCCATCGCATGAGGGCAGTAGATTCTGGCACGTGACTTATTTTCCCTTGGTACTAAACCCAGGACGGGGAGAAAACAGATCAGTTACCACCTTACTTCATAATGTCTTTTAGGCTCTTCCCTTCAACTCTTCCACATGGTAGGGCTCCACCCTCAACCCTCTTCCCGTTACACCTTTAGCATTACAACCAAAAGCACCCCTTGCAATGGCGTCCGACATAGTCACTCTGCACAGCAGACTCTGACCCCTCCCCAGCCTTAATACCACAGAGCCCCATACCCAACGAGGAAGCACAGGGGCTGTGAAGAATACTACAGTGAGTACAGATGAGGATTTCAAAGCACTGACCTTTTACTCACAGCCAGTTAAGCAGCAGGCAGGAAGCGGAGGACTATTCATGTCTCTTTAGAAGAATGTCGAGGCTGCTCATGTCCACTTCTGCATATTGTCACCCAGCGAGGGCACCTGGATGATTCCTCTTCAAACTAATAAAGCCAAGCAAGTACCGTCATTACACAGAGCTCTATTGGTGCATTTAATCTTGCCCTCATACCTGCCTCCCTCTCCCATCCCATCCACATCCGCCCGACTCGATGAACAGAGACTGAGTCAACATCCACAGACAGCGCTCCACTCTAGCGCCCACTGCCCTGCATGATTTTCATCCCCTCCTACTTCTTCATAGCTCCTGATACCTAACCTGTGGGGATGCACACCTTGCACTCCTGCTCATGTCCTTCGAAGGGAGACAGCATAAGAAGAGGCAAGGACAGAGAGAGACAGACAGACAGAGTGAGTGTTGGCCAACACATTAGAGGAGAGAGAGAAAAACATGGGAAGGAGTCAGGAAACTCACCAGCTGGAGTCATCCCCCTGAATCCAAACTTCTGCTGCAGAGGACACACTGTTTGTGTACAGAGAAATGAGCAGCCCCTGAAAATGGGCACCTTGTCTCCCTCGTAACCAGTAGTTAGAAACCTTTTCTTACAAACCCAGCCCCAGCTAACAGGGTGTCCCTACCAGGAAGTGGGCCGTGAGCAGAGCAACCAGCAAACCAGACACTTATCTCACTGAGAGCGGCGGCGGTTCCACTCATAGTTGAACGGCTTTTGCATTACATCAACGTCACTCGTGGTCTCATCGCTCTCGCTCGCTTTCCATTGTCTGAGGACAGTAAACTCAGACACATGACTTCTTTACTCTTGGTACTAAAACCAGCACAAAGGACGAAAATCAGTAAGTTACCCTCCCTCAGCAATGTCGGGTAGGCTCTTTTCACCTCTCCCATACAGTGGGATTCCACCCTCAACCTTTTCCCATTACACATTTACGACAGAAAGTAGAAAGGACCTCTTGCAACAACCACCGAAAAAGCCACTCTGCACAGAAATGCCAACCCTGCAGAAAAATATGCAGCAGTTGGGCTTGCTTTTGGCTTAATTGGCTCGTGAGTTGCTTGCTGGGTAGTTTTTGGCTTGCAGGTTGTTCCTTGTTGTAGCTTCTTGCCTTTTTTTTTTTTTGTTCAGCTCCCAGCAATCGGGGGCAAGCCAGGGGGAAGAAGGGAAGAGAATCCACAGCGGGCCCACTGCAGTCCCAGACTGCACACCAGGAGAGATCTAGTCAAATAGAACGTTGGGATTCTTAGGGATTGGCTTGCTCTGAAATGGAATTAGCTTGATTTTTCGCTTACACTCAGACTTTAAGGTCAGAAGGGACCATTATGATCATCTAGTCTGACCTCCTGCACTATGCAGGCCACATAATCTCACCCATCCACTTCCATAACAAACCCCAAACCTATGTCTGAGTTATTGAAGTCCTCAAATTGTGGTTTGAAGACCTCAAGTTGCAGAGAATCCTCCAGCAAGTGACCCATGCCCCATGATGCAGAGGAAGGCGAAAAACCTCCAGGGCCTCTGCCAATCTGCCCTGGAGGAAAATTCCTTCCCGACCCCAAATATGGTGATCAGTTAAACCCTGAGCATGAGGGCAAGACTCACTAGCCAGCAACCAGGAAAAAATTCTCTGTAGTCACTCAGATCCCACCCCATCTAACATCCCATCACAGACCACTGGGCATATTTACCTGCTAATAATCAAAGATCAATTAGTTGCCAAAATTAGACTAGCCCATCATATTATCCCCTCCATAAACTTATCAAGCTTCGTCTTGAAGCCAGATATGTCTTTTGCGCCCACTACTCCCCTTAGAAGGCTGTTCCAGGACTTCATGCCTCTAATGGTTAGAAACCTTATTCTAATTTCAAGTCTACACTTCCTAGTGTCCAGTTTATATCCATTTATTCTTATGTCCACATTGGCACTAAGCTTAAATAATTCCTCTCCCTCCCTAATATTTATCCCTCTGATATATTTATAAAGAGCAAACATATCCCCCTTCAACCTTCTTTTGGTTAGGCTAAACAAGCCAAGCTCTTTGAGTCTCCTTTCGTAAGACAGGTTTTCCATTCCTCGGATCATCCCAGTAGCCCGTGCAACTGCAACTCTGGTCCCTTCCCCAGTCTTAATCCCACAGAGCCCCGTACTAAACGAGGATGCACATGGTGACTGAAGAAATTTACAGCAAGTAGAGATAAGGAATTCCAAGCACTGACCATTTACTCACAGCCAGTTATGCAGGAGGGAGAAAGCTGAGGACTGTTCATGTCTGCTTAGAAGGATGTTCAGGCTGATCAGGTCCATTTCTGAGAGTCTCTCCTCCGGGTAGGACTCCTGGACAATTCCTCTGCCAGTGCAGCTACCAAAAGCCATGCATCAGCCAGCATTACACAAAACTGTGAATGTGCGTGAAATCTTCCCTCATCTCTGTCTCCCTCTCCCATTCTATGTACATCAGCCCGACTCGAACACAGACCCTGTAACACTGACAAACCCCGCTCCACTCCTCTCTCGCGCCTGCTATCCCACATGATTTTCATCCCCAAAGCCAGTAATGTGCAAGGCAGAAAGCTGAGGACTATTCATCTCTGCTTAGAAGGATGCTCAGGCTCATCAGTCCACTTCTGAGAGTCTCTCATCCAGGGAAGGATCTTGGACAATTCATCTGCCAGTGCAGCTGCAAAAGCCATGAATGAGCCTGCATTACTGGTAGCTCTGAAGGTGCATGAAATCTTGCCCTAATCTTTGCCTCCCTCTCACATTGCATCTATATGAGCCCCACTCAAACAGATAGTCAACATCAATAGTATCCACTCCACTCTTGCACCCACTACCCTGCATGATTTTGGTCCCCTACTTGTTCATAGCTCACAAGACTTAGCCTGTGGGGATGCACACCTACCGCCAGGGCCAGCTTTAGGAAATGCAGGGCCCAATTCAAACAGTTTCGACGGGGCCCTGGCAGGGATGACTTTAAAAAAAAAAAAAACACATTTAAAGAAACACGTGGGGTTGTATTCACCAGGCGGTGCTCCGAGTCTTTGGCAGCACTTTGGTTGTGGGCCTTCACTTGCTCCAGGTCTTCAGCGGCACTAAAGGACTCGCTGCCGAAGTGTCGCCAAAGACCCAGAGTAAGCCAAGTACCTGCCACTGAAGTACCGTCCAAGACCCGGAGAGAGTGAAGGACCCGCCGCTGAAGACCCAAAGCACTACCAGGTGAGAGAAAATTAAAAAGGTGCCTCTAGCCAGGGAAGGGATTCTCACTGGGCGTGGGGCCCTCTTCGGCGCAGGGCCTGATTCGGGGGAATTGGTGGAATAGGCCTAAAGCCAGCCCTGCCTACCACATCTGCCCATGTCCTACGAAGGGAGACAGATCAAGGAAAGGCAAGGACAGAGAGAGAGAGAGGGACAGAGAGACAGACAGTGTATGTGTTGGCCAATACATTAGAGGAGAGGGAGACAAAAACGTGGGAGGAAGTCAAAAAGACTCACCAGCTGGAGTCATCCCCCTGGATCCAACTTTCTGCTGCAGAGGACATACTGCTTGTGAACAGAGAAATGACCAGACCCTGAAAATGGAGACCTTGTCTCCCTCGTAACCACAGCAAGTGAGGAATCTTTTCCTTCAAACCGAGCCCCAGCTAACAACAAGTCTCAACCTGGAGGCAGGTGGGCCGTTAGCAGAGTCTTCACCGAACCAGACACTTTTCTCACTGATGGTGACGTCTGCTCCACTCCCAGCTTGATGGCACCTGCATAGCCTGGCATCAACAACGCTGGCTGTTTCACGGCTTTTGTGCACTTTACATCTACAACATGGGTGGGCTCTTACCCTTGACTTTTGTCTGTGGTACTAAGCACAAGAGAGAAAAACAAAAGTTATCATCGGAATCTGCAATGTTGTGTAGGTTCTTCTCTCATCTCCCATTACACCTTTATAGATACAATTAAAAAGCACACAATGCACACTCAAACTGTGGAACTCCTCGTCAGAGAATGTTGTCAAGCTCAAGCTTAATAGGGTTCAAAAACGAACTATGTAAATTCATGGAGGAGAGGTCCATCAACAGCTATTATTACGGATGGGCAGGGATGGCGTCCATAGCCTCTGTTTGCCAGAAGCTGGGAATGGGCAATAGGAGATGGATCACTCGGTGATTCCGTGTTCTGTTCATTCCCTCTGACGGAAGCCACTGTCGGAAGGGAGGATACTGGACTACATGGACCTTTCGTCTGACCCAGTATTGCTATTCTTACGTTTGTATGTTAAGCAGCACCTTGCACCTACATCCAAGAGAGTCACTCTGCAGAGGAGACTATTGTCCGTTGCCCTGGTCTTAATCTCACAGAGTCCCATGGCCAACGAGGACGCTCACAGCCTCTAAGGAAACTAGAGTGGTACGGATGAGGAACAGAGGCCATAATTATTCACTCACAGCCAGTCATGGAGAAGGCAGAAAGCTGAGGACTGTTCATCTCTGCTTACAAGGATGTCCAGGCTGCTCAGGTTCACTTCTCCCAGTTTCTCCGCTGTCTGGGTTCCTGGACGATCCCTCTGCAAACACAGCATGTAACCCAAGCAGGAGCCATCACTGTGCAAAGTTCTATTGGTGTCTGAGATACCGCCCTCCCTCTCCCATCAACTCTACATCAGCCCCACTTGATGAACAGAGTCAGAGTCAACTCCCACAGTCACCTCCGCCACTACCAATGGAAGATCTAGTACCCATCATGCTTCTCTTCCCTCCCCCAGTGCCTCAGTGTTATGCAGGCTCTCCAGACCAAGCGAGCATGCACCACTGCCCATGTTCAATGCAAGGAGACAGTACAAGAAGAGACATTTTGGAGCATGAGCTTTTGTGGGTGAATACCCACTTCGTCAGAACCATCCGACGAAGTGGGTATTCACCCATGAAAGCTCATGCTCCCAAACGTCTGTTAGTCTATAAGGTGCCACAGGACTCGTTGCTGCTTTTACAGATCCAGACTAACACGGCTACCCCTCTGATACTTGACTACAAGGAGAGAGCGAGCACGAGCATGCTGGCCAACATATTAGAGCTGAGAGAGAGAGAGAGAGAGAGAGAGAGAGAGACATGGACAGACAGACACAAACACACACATAGGAAGAAGGATCAACTCAGCATCTGTACTCACCTTCCTTGTTGCAGGCCACTGCTCAGAAGAACCCGCTTCTCTGTCCTGGAAGATCAGCAGCTTAGAAAATAGGGAAATTCTTCTCCTGCACCCACACAGGACCAGCACTACTGTTTTTAGCGCCCTAGGCACGTGGCCATTTTGCTGCCCCACGCGCTGGTCCCATGGCTCCGGTGGATCTGCCGCAGTCGTGCCTGTGGAGAGGGTCTGCTGCTCCGGGGCTCCGGTGGAGCTGCTGCAGCCGTGCATGCGGGAGGTCCACTGGAGCCGCAGGAGCAGCGGACCATCCGCAGAAATGCCTGCGGCAGCTCCACTGGAGCCACGGGACCAGGGGACCCTCGCAGGCATGACTGCGGCAGGTCCACCGGAGCCGCCTGCCACCCCCCCAGGCAAATTGCCACCCCCCAATAATCCTGGCGCCCTAGGCAATTGCCTAGGCCGCCTGAATGGAAGCGCCGGCCCTGCACCCACAACAAGGAGGACAACTTTAATGAGAAACCAAGCTCACCTAAAGGGAAGCAGCCATCTGTACTCAGCCTCTACCCTGCATTTATCTTGGGCTTTAGCTGTGCCCCTAAAAGTCGTGAAGTGTAGTTATGCAGGAGAGAGAAAACAGAGTACTGTTCATGTCTCTTTAGAAGGATGTCCAGACTACTCATGTCCACTTCTGCCAGTTTCTCCCTGCTCTGAGGTTCCTGAAGAACAATTCTTGAGCACGCGCAGCTGCAAAAGCCAAGCATGAGCCATCACAAACACAAAGCTCTATTGGTGCGTGAAATCTTGCCCGCATCCCTGCCTCCCTCTTCCATCCCATCCACATCATCCCTACTCAAACAGAGACAGTCAACATCCGCAGTCACTGCTCCACTCTAGCACCCACTACGCTACATGCTTTTCACCCCTCCTACTTCTTCATAGCTCCTGAGATCTAGGCTGTGGGGATACACACCTAGCACTCCTGCCCGTGTCCTATGAAGGGGGAGAGAGAGGGAGAGAGAGAGAGAGAGGGGATGTGTGTTGGCCAACACAGAGTAGAGTAGAGAAGAGAAAGAAACACAGGAGGAAGGCAAGCAACTCAGCCCCTGGAGTCACCCACATGGATCTAACTTTCTCCTGCATAGGACACACCAATCCTGGCCAAAGAACTGAGCAGCCCCTGAAAATGGGGACTTTGTCTCCCTTCTAACCGCAGCTAGTCAGGAACCTTTTCCTACAAACCCAGCCCCAGCTGAGTGTCTGTACCAGGAGTCAGCTGGGCCGTGAGCAGAACCCTCAGCAAAACAGACACTTATCTCAGTGACGGTGGTGTCTGCTCGGCTCCCAGATGAACGACTCTTGCCTGGCATGAAAAATACTCACAGGCTTGCTGCTCTCACTCACTTTCCATCGCATGAGGGCAGTAGAATCTAACATGTGACTTCTTTTCCCTTGGCACTGAACGCAGCAGAGGGGAGAACACCAAAGTAAATTAGCATCTCTGTCTGCAATGTCAAGTAGTCTCTTCATTTCACAGCTCACATATCCCATGGCTCCGCCCTCAGCTAATTTACACCCCAAATAGAAGGGACCCATTGTAACTGCACCCAAAATAAATAGTCACTTTGCTCAGTAGACTTTTGTCCCTTCCCTAGCCTTAATCCCAAAGAGCCTCGTACCCAATTGTGACCAAGTGGGAATGCTCTTAATGTTTTCTCTGAATACTGTGTGGGTGCCTCAGCTTCCCCTACACCTTTCTTAAATATCTAGGTGTGGGAGATCAAGGTGTATGATTTTTGCAGAGATTTAGAGGACCCCTGTGATGCTGTCTGCGTAGAGAATGGCCGGCATCTCTCCTGGCAACGAATGGCCTGGGCCACTCCTCTGCAAAGGTGCCAGCTGAAGGTGTCAAAGAACAAAGATCAGGTGACCTCCTGGCCCAGGAAAGGGAGAAAGGCCAGACAGGAGGGGCTGGAGAGTCTCCAATTGGAGCTGGCTGGGAAAATGGAGGGGAGCCCAGACAGGGCTCTGGCCTCCCTGGGCCCCCCAATGATGGACCTAACTGAGGGGGTCCCGTTATCTGTACCTGCAAGACCTGTCTTGGACTGTGTTCCTGTTGTCTAAATAAGCCTTCTGTTTTACTGGCTGACAGAGTCTTCATGAATGGCGGAAGCCGGGGGTGCAGGGCCTTGTCTCCACCAAACTCCATGACACCAATGAGGAAGCACACGGCCTGTGAAGAAAACTACGGCGAGTACAGATAAGGAATTGAAAGCACTGACCTCTTACTCACAGCCAGTTATGAAGTCCTCAGCTTTCTGCATTCTGAATGTCTCCTTAGAAGGAAGGATGTCCAAGCTGCTCAGATCCACCTCTGCCAGTTTCTGCTCCATCTGAGACTCCTGGACAATTTCACTGCAAGCACAGCTGCAAAAGCCAAGCATGAGCCATCACTACACAAAATTCTACTGGTGCTTGAAATCCTGCCCTCATCCCTGCCTCTCTCTTCCATCCCATCTACATCAGCAACATTCAATGAACAGAGATCAAGTTAACACCAACAGTAACTACTCCACTTTAGCGCCCACTGCCCCACATGATTTTCATCTCCTCCTCCTTCTTCATTGCTCCTGAAACACAGTCTGTGTGGTTGCACACCTAGTACGCGTGCCTGTATGCTATGAAGGGAGATACCACAAGGAAAGGCAAGGACAGAGTGTGTGTGTGTTGGCCAACATACTAGAGTGGGGAGAGAGAAAGAGAAACACAGGAAGAAGGCAAGCAATTTGCCACCTGGAGTCATCCTCCTGGATCTAACCTTCTGCTGCAGATGATACACTGCTCCTGGCCAGAGAACTGAGCAGCCCCTGAAAACAGGGACCTCGTCTCCCTCATAACCACAGCTAGACAAAAACATTTTCTTACAAACATAGCCCCAGCTAATAGGACATCTCTACCAAGAGCAAGGTGGACCGTGAGCAGAGCAATCACCAAAACAGACACTTATCTCATTGAGAGTGGTAGCTGTTCTCCTTCCAGTGGGACAGCTTTTTTGTGGCATTAATAATTCTCGAGGTCCTCTTGCTCTCACTTGATTTCCAGTGCAGGAGACTCTGATGCGACACCCAGCAGGGTGGGAGGAGGGAGAGAAGAAAAAAAAAATTAGCACCTCCCTCTACAATGTCGCAGTCTCTTCATTTCACAAATCCTCTACCCCATGGCTCTGCCCTCGACCCATCTCGCATACACCTTTAGCATTACAACCAAAAAGCAGCCCTTGCACCCGACAGTCACTCTGGTCTCTCCCTGGCATGAATCCCACAGAGCCCCGTACCCAAAGACGAAGCACAAGGCCTGTGAAGGATACTACAGCGAGTACAGATGAGGAATTGAAAGCACTGACCATTTACTCACAGCCAGTTATGCAGAAGGCAGAAAGATGAGGACAATTCATGTCTCCTTAGAAGGATGTCCAGGCTACTGAGATCCTCTTCTGCATATTCTTGCCCATTGAGAGCTCCTGGATGATTCCTCTTCAAACTAATAAAGTCAAGCAAGTACCATCACTACACAGAGCTCTACTGGTGCATTTAATCTTGCCCTCATCCCTGCCTCCCACTCCCATCCCATCTACATCCACCCGACTCGATTAATAGAGACTGAGTCAACATCCACAGACACTGCACCACTCTAGCGCCCACTGCCCTGCATGATTTTCATCCCCTCCTACTTGTTCATAGCTCCCGAGACCTAAGCTGTGAGGATGCACACCTAGCACATGTGCTATGAAGGGAGACGGGATAAGGAGAGGCAAGGACAGAGACAGAGAGAGAAAGAGTGTTGGCCAACATACTAGAGAAGAGAGACAGAGAGAAACATGGGAGGAAGGCAAGCAACTCATTACCTGTAATCATCCCTCTGGATTTCACCTTCTGATGCAGAGGACACACCGCTACTGGCCAGAGAACAGAGCAGCCCCAGAGAATGGGGTTCTTGTCTCCCTCAAACACAGCTAGTGAAAAACACTTTCTTACAAACACAGCCCCAGCAAATGGAGCGTCCCTACCAGGAGCAAGGTAGGCCGTGAGCAGAGCAATCACCAAAACAGTTAGTTATCTCATTGAGAAAGGCAACTGTTCCACTCCCAGTAGGACGGCTTTTCCTTGGCATCAGTAGTTCTTGAGGTCCCATCGCCCTCGCTCACTTTCCATGACATGAAGGCAGTAGACTCTGAGATGTGACTTCTTTTCCCTTGGTACTAAACCCAGCACGAGGGGAAAAAACAAGTAAGTTACCATCTCAGTGTGCTATGTTGGGGAGGCTCTACTTTTCGCCTCTCCCACACAGTGAGGCTCTGCCCTGAACCCTCCTCCCATCACACCTTTAGGACTACAAGTAGAAAGCAACCCTTGGAATGACACCTTAAACAGTCACTCTGCACAGCACACTCTGGTCACACACACCAAACCTGTGGGGAAAAGCATGTTTTTGGCTTGTAACATTGCTTCTTGTAGCTTGTTGCTTCCAGCAAGCAGAGGCAAAGGGGGGCGAGAGTCAGGGGTGCACAGCGGGCCCACCACAGTCCCAGATGGCAGACGCCAGGAGAGATCTAGAGACTCTGGTCCCTTCCCAAGCCTTAATCACACAGAGCCCCATAGCCAACGAGGAAGCAAACAGAGCGTGAAGAAAATAGCAGCGAGTACAGATGAGGAATTCCAAGCACTGACCTCTTACTCACAGGCAGTTATGTGGGAGACAGAAAGCTGAGGACTGTTGATCTCCACTTAAGGAGGATTTCCAGGCAGCTGAGGTCCACTTCTGCCAATTTCTCCTCCGGCTGCTGCTCCTGGATGATTCCTCTGCAAACGCAGTAAGTAGCTCAAGAAAAAGCCATCAGTATACAAAATTCAACTGGTGCACGAAATCTTACCCTCATCCCTACCTCCCTCTCCCATGCCATCCACATCAGCCCCTCTAGAGCAGAGACTCAATCAACATCCACAGTCACCACTGCACTCTAGTGCTCACCACCCTGTGTGATTTTCGTCCCCTCCTACTTGTTCATCACTCCCAAGACCTAGCCTGTGGGGATGCACAGCTACCACACCTGCCCATGTCCTACGAAAGGAGACAGGACAAGGAGAGGCAAGGACAGAGAGTGTGTTGGCCAACACATTAGAGGAGAGAGAGAGAAAAACGTGGGAGGAAGTCAAAAAACTCACCAGCTGGAGCCATCCCCCTGGATCCAATCTTCTGCTGCAGAGGACACGCTGCTTGTGAACAGAGAAATGACCAGACCCTGAAAATGGGGACCTTGTCTCCCTCGTAACTACAGCTACTCAGAAAACTTTTTCTACAAATTCAGCCCCAGCTAACGACAAGTCTCAGCCTGGAGGCATGTGGGCGCTACCAGAGTCCTCACCAAACCAGACACTTATCTCACTGATGGTGACGTCTGCTCCGCTCCCAGCTTCATGGCATCTGCATAGCCTGGAATCAACAACGTTCGCTGTCTCACAGCTCTTGTGCACTTTCCATCTCACAATGGGGGTGGGCTCTTACCCTTGACCTCTTTCTCAGTGGTACTAAGCACAACACAAGAGGGAAAAACAGAAGGTATCATCCGCAATCTGCAGTGTTGTGTAGGTTCTTCTTCTCCCATCTCCCATTACACCTTTATAGATACAATTAAGAAGTACACAATGCACACTCAGCCTTTGGAGCTCCTTGCCAGAGAATGCTGTGACTATAATGTGGTTCAAATAAGAGCTAGTACAGTAACTCCTCACTTAACGTTGCCATTATGTTCCTGGAAATGTGACTTTTAAGTGAAATGATGTTAAGCGAGTCCAATTTCCCCATAACAATGAATGTAAATGGAGGGGGGGTTACGCTCCAGGGAATTATTTTTTGCCATACAGTACAGTATTATAGTTGGGGGTGCCCCTGCCTTACCCTACACAGGCCCAGCCCACTGGCACTGGAGGTGAGGCAGGCAAGGAGGCTGAAGGTGCTGTAGGCTAGGAGAAGCACGTTGCGGAGCGGCAGCTTCCCCTACTCTGCAAGCACCAGGGTCGGGGGCCTCAACCCTCGGCCGCCCACACCGCCTCTTCCCCCAAACCCCCACCCTTAACCTGCCTCTTCCTCCTCGCTCCTTCCCCTTTACTTCACACACCACGTCCTCGCTCCTGCCTGCAGCAATCAGCTGGCTTGCGGCGTTTGGAAGCAGGGGAAGGAAGGGGGAGTCTGCATGCCGAATCTTCACTCCCCGTCTCCGGACACCACAAGCCAACTGATTGCCGCAGGCAGGAGACGGTAGGGAAAGGCACTGATCCACGGTGTCTGCTGGCGGGCAGGAAGCGCTGTGGGGAGGTCATAGGAGAACTGATGGGGGGCTGCCGGCTGTGGACAAAACAGGCAGCCAAACCATGTTATAGCAAAGCATTGCACAACTGTAAATACAGCATGTTCTGTAATTGAGCAGGGATGTAAGATCGAAACATTGTTAAGCGAGAGGATGTTAAGTGAAGAGTTACTGTAAATTCATGGAGGATCAATCCATCAACGGCTATTAGTCAGGATGAGCAGGGATGGTGTCCCTGGCCTCTGATTGTCAGGAGCTGGGAATGGGCGACAGTGGATGGATCACTTGGTTATTCCCAGTTCTGTTCATTCCTTCTGGGGCACCTGACATTAGCCACTGTTGGTAGACAGGATACTGGGCTAGATGGACCTTTGATCTGACCCAGTCTGGCCATTCTTACGTTCATATGTTAAGCAGCCTGTTGCACCTGCATCCAAGACAGTCACTGTGCAGAGGAAACCGTTGTCCCTTCCCCTGGTCGTAATCCCACAGAGCCCCGTGCCCAACGAGGAGGCTCACGGCCTCTGAAGAAAACTTGAGTGGTACGGATGAGGGATAGAGTGCCATAATTGTTCACTCACCGCCAGTCATGGAGAAGGCAGAAAGCTGAGGACTGTTCATCTCTGCTTACAAGGATGTCCAGGCTGCTCAGGTTCACTTCTTCCAGTTTATCCTCTGGCTGCGAATCCTGGACGATTCCTCTGCAAACACAGCATGTAACCCAAGCAGGAGCCATCACCGCGCAAAGTTCTATTGGTGTCTGAGATGTTGCCCTCCCTCTCTCACCCACCGCACATCAGCCCCACTTGAACAGAGTCAGAGTCAACTCCCAGTCACCCCCACCACTACCAATGAAGAATCTAGTACCCATCATGCTTCTCTTCCCCCTCCCAATGCACTAGTGAGTTGCAGGCTCTCCAGACCAAGCTTGTGAGCATGCACCATTGCCCATGTTCTATGCAAGGAGAAAGTACAAGGAGAGAGACACAGACAGACATACGAAAGACCAACTCAGCATCTGTACCCACCTTCCTGGTTCCAGGCCACTGCTCAGAAGAACCCGCTCCTCTCTGTCCTGGAAGATCAGAAAATTCTCCTCCCGAACCCAGAATAAAGAAGTAAACTTTTATGAGAAACCAAACCCACCTAAAAGGAAGCAGCCATCTGTACTCAGCCTCTGCCCTGAATTTATCTTTGGCTTTAGTCGTGCAGCTAGAAGTTGTGAAGTGTAGTTATGCGGGAGACACAAAGCGGAGGAGTGTTCATATCTGCTTGGAAGGATGCCCAGGCAGCTCAGGTCCACCTCTGCCAGTATCTCCTTGGGCGAGGTGTCCTGGACAATTCCTCTGCAAACTAATAAAGCCAAGCAAGAACTATCACTATGCAGAGCTCTATTAATGCCCTCATCCCTGCCTCCCACTCCCATTCCATCTACAGGAGCCCCACTCGATTAACAGAGATGGAGTTAACACCGACAGAAACTGCTCCACTATCCACTACCCTGCATGATTTTCGTCCTCTCCTACTTCTTCAACCTGAGGACTGTTCATGTCTGCTTAGGAGGACGTCCAAGCTGCTCAGGTCCACGTCTGCCAGTTTCTCCTCTGGCTGGGGCTCCTGGACGTTTCCTCTGTAAGAACAGCTGCAAAAGCCAAGCATGAGCCATCAGTACACAAAGCTCTGTTGGTGCGTGAAATCTCACCCCCATCCCTGCCTCCCTCTCCCATCCCATCCACATCACCCCACCCCTTGAACAGAGACTGAGTGATAATTTCTCGTGGAGCAACAGTGACACCAGATGCCCCATCCGGGTAATACAAAAGCATTTCCCTTAGGGAGCAACAGGGACACTAGGTGGCCACTGAGTGCAATTACACAGAATATTTCCGTAATGGAGCAGGAGTGATACTGGGTGGCCACTCGGAGTAACGCACTGAGTATTATCCCCATGGAGCAAAAGTGTCACTGAGTGGCCAATCCAGGTAATGAACAGAGCGTTTCCCTCAAGGAGAAACAGTGACAACTGATGGCCACTCGGGTTAATGCACAAAGCATTTCCCTCATGGATGAACAGTGATAATGTGTTGCCACCTGCGGTACTCACACAGCAATTCCTTAAGCAGCAGCAGTGACACTGGGCAGCCATTTGGGGAAATGCACAGAACATTTCTCTCCTGGAGCAACAGTGACTCTTCGTGGCCACTCGGGGTAAATGAATTCATGTGGTGTTAAATACTAACACTACAATCCATTTGAAATCTTCCATTCAAAGTTGCAAAACCAAACAACATGTTTGCCAGACACAGGTAACTAGTGTTGTTTAACTTTGGTATTGAGCATTTAACCCTTAAGGTAACACAATGCTTTACAAAATGTAAACTGTTTTAAAATCTTTTCCCATTCTCCTGGCTTTCACTGCCCTGCTGCAGCCACGACTTTGCGTTTTATTTAAATCTGGTTTTGGGAACAAAATAGCAGATAAGAACTATAATAAAAGAGAGAAAGACCATGCCCCACACTGAGCCTTCAGGTGGCTCTGTGTAACCAAACTGTCAGCAAGCAAATCTACGCTGGTAATTAAGCTTAGGGTTCTCATGCAGGTCCCCACATCTGTAACCTAAAGTTCAGAGTGGGGAAGGAACCTTGACAAGAGCAACAGTAGAAACCGAGGCTCTAAAAAATAATAAAAGTAAAAAAATCAAGAATTTTGCAACTAACATCTATGGCGGATAGATGGCTCAAACAGCACGCCACCATACTGGCCCGACCAGTAATGGAAAAAACAGGGAACGTAGAAGAGGCAACCCGGGCAGACATGCACTGGAAAGCCCAAGCTCTTTTAGCAGGATAACAGGTGGCCCAGAGTCACGATAGGCTCGAGCAAATATAGCAGGAAAATAAAACATTGCAAACAGCTGCAAGCAACCTACAAAAAATACATGTGCCGTCCCGTTATAAATACTGGTGGTGAAGAGGAGGCTTCAGGTAGCTCCCCTGTGCCTGAAGAATGGGGACAGAAAGGGAAAAAGGGGGCCCTAGCAAAATGAAAAGATGAAATGGGGTCCACTGCATTGCAATCACCACCTTATGAAAACAGCCAGGTTCCAGTTAAACTGAGACCGAAGCTGGTGCCTGTCAGAACGGGACGAGCAAGTGCATGGCAGGAAAGAGTAGCACACAATACTCTCACTGAACTGGTAAATCAGATGAAGGAAAATATAGAACAGTTCACAGAGCACATTAGGAGCTAGGAGCTGCAACTCGACCACAGAGGAGTGAATAAAAAAGAATTTCACAGTAAAATACCCAAAATTAAGTGGATTAACACCTAGAATTGACGCATCAACACATGGAGTTGCCCAAAAAGAGTTAACTGCAGCAAAAAAAGGGCACTCCCACCATCCATCTGGCACGCACACAAAAGCAACAGACACTGGGGTAACAAATTCGGTTTTACAAGAGCAGGTAACTACTCCAACTCTCCTCTCAAAGCCAGAATAAAAATCAGGGTGCAGTTCCCTACAGTGTCGGTTCCCAAATGCTTTGACCCACAGAACCACACTCTGCACTCATATTTAATAATAGAACTTCTCAAATGTGTGTACATACGAGTTACGTTTTTATGTGCCTCCTCACTTTGCTAAATGCACTGCTGCCTGTACTTTCAAGTACCTTGATGGCGTTAATCTCTCTTGGCTCAGGTCTCACTACCTTCCTAGGTTGCTCTCCAACCCCCCCCTTCTCCCGCCTCTCCTCACTTCAGCTCTTGGTTTTAAAAGTTGTACTTTTTACAGAAGCCTCCAAAGGATGAAGCAACTAAAAAAAGAACAAAACAAAAAGAAAACAAGGTAAAACCTTTACTTTAAATAAATCCAGTGAATTTATTATTTTAACCCTTCAGGAATGCAACCGCTGGAATTATTCCTACCTTTCTTGAAGATATAGTTGGCAAGCAACAGAAATGCAGACTCTGCTTCTAATCCTAACCCCATGCACTAATATAGCAGAGTTTTAAAATAATGTTAAATATAAAGTAATGCAAAATTCCTTGCTACCAAATTAATACAATACATTTGCCATATATTAATATCTTTTTATCAATTTATATTACAAGTTTTAAATAAGGTAATAATTTGTTTACTCAAATGTTTAACCATTTTTATTTTTGTTTACCTAATTTTGTATAGTTATGAATAGAATTCTGGTGCCATTTGTTTTTAATTATAAGTTTGTCCTATATGTCACGTGTGTTGTCTTATGGTGTATGTCATGTGACTATTTTTTATTATTTTTATTTTGTTGCAACAAAATTCAATTTAATCCCTTTTTTAAAAATATATGTATATGTGGTACCACACTATTTTAAAATCATGGTTGTAGTATAATCATAATATTATTAACACCAATTTTTTATGCAAAGTTCAAAAAGGCTTCAGTTACAAATATATGTACATATATTTATGCCTCAAGAAATAATGCAATCGCAAACAAAAAGGATTCTCCTTTTGAAAACACTTTTGGTTTTTAAGTATGTTTTATTGTTATTCAAAGAAAAAAGATAAGGGGAAACCTCAACATTGACATTTTGTGAATATTATCTTTACCTTAATTTCTTGTTTTATAAACTTGTTTGTACTTTTAAATATAGCTATAAGAATGTGATAGCAAAAAATTTATGAATAAAGCTAACCAAACAATGTCAACAGGTCTCCACGTTTTCAACAAGCTTCCGCTTTTGACTCCCAAACACAAAGCATCAAAGATTAATACCTTCAAAGTATTTGCATGAACCTGTATTTAAAATTTTATTTTGGTTTAATTTGATACGCTTTTCTTTTGTTATGGTATGTTAATGGGAAGTAGTAGTGGTTAAAGTTTGTGCTTCTAAACAATTAACAAAATGAAGTTGGTATCACAAGCAAATTAACTCTAAAAAAACTTGTTAAATGATGTTACTAACTCTTTTCCTGAAAACAAAGTGTTCAGCAAGTGAAAGCGACAAACCTTCTCGTGGAAGGTTGTGAGCATTTATTTTAGCCATTAAGCATTACGTTTACTATGAAATATTAGTAATGCACCTCAAAGGAAAATGAATGTCTAGACAACAATTGCAAAAGTACACCTTGCGTTATAAAAGACTCGGTCCCTATTACATTGTTCTAAATACACAGTTTTAAATCAGTTTGTTTACAATGTAGTAAGTTTGGGTTACTGAAAACAAAAAAGGAAAAACAAACTTGTTAGTGAACATAGTAAAAAGTTTAAGTTGCATCCCACAGACCAAAGCCACCAGAAAATATCATACCCTGAAGAAACCAACGGATATCAGTATACAGTGAAGAAACCCCCAAAGCATCAAGAAAAGAAAAATGAAGTGCTTTATAAATAAGAGACTGGTCAAATACACCTCTACCTGCCATATATGGACCATTAAGTTAACAATCAGCTAAAAACCATTAGCTGGACCAAGATAAACCGTCATTTAATTTCAACTTGGTTACTGTGTAAAAACTGTATTGTTGCTGTATTACTGTATTATCATTGTACTGTGTATTATTGCTTTACAACATTACAAGCAGTTTACCTTGCTAAACTGTTTAGCCAACACACAGCTAAAACTTAAACAAACAGCAGCAAACATCATGAAGGCAAGGAAGAAACAAACTGGTAAACAAACAAAAGTTATATAGTAATTGCAAATTGGGTGAACAAATTGCCTGTTAGTACGAGTCATAATTTGGGTCAGTGACACGACATTCCTAAACTGAGGCACACATTATTCAAAACAATCTTGTTCAGTGTCTGGCTACCAATATTAAATCCTGACAACAATATTTGATAACCTACTGAATGGACAGTAACCAATTTATCTGGGAGACAGCAGCCGTACGAAGCAACTGGATCTACATCAACTCCTGGTGTAGCACAGAGCAGTTTGAGCAATGGAGCAGAGAAGCTCTGCTCCCGTTTCCTGCCCAGTGAAGCTTTCTGGAGGGTGACAACAAGCAGGAGGGGTCATTTATAACCTGGATGGGCAGTGCTGTGTAGTAACCAATCACAAGATAGTTATATATAACAGGCCTCAGTGGTAGTGTCACTACTCCAAATTTCTGTTTTACTTCTCACCTACATTATCACAATCCCTCCCCCAGTATTTCAAAACACTCAGCCTACTATTAATACCGAACCAAATGGCAACTGTCATTGCCCTAATAAAAGTGGGTTGCTATCTGCAGTATCAGGGCCAAACTACAACAACAAATTGGGAAAGAATTGTTATGCTTGGATATAAATTGCTTTTCTATGTAGTACACGCACATTACACATATATGCCTGTATACACTACAAACATATATGTGCCATAATCCACATTATTCATAGATATTATTTGGGAGGGCCCCTAATGCTCAGTCATAACGCTACATTCCCTCAGTCACAGTCCCAGGCCCAACATTCCCAGCCCACCATAAGGGACTAAACCAGGGGTTGACAACCTACAGCACACAAGCAGATTTTGAGTAGCAAGCAGCTGCCTGCCACAGTCCCAGCCCCTAGCGTAACTCAGCCCCTCCCCCCCCCGCCCACCGTTCTCATCCTGTGGGGGCAGGAGGCAGAAGCTTGGTCCTGCAGCAGTCAAGCTTCCCCCTCCCCCTCTTCTTCCCCCAGCATGGTGCTTTCCTGCCCTGCCCCCTCTCCCTCCCTGCGCCAATCATCTGATGGCCCTTGTGAGGGGCAGGGGGAAGAGCAGCAGCATATCACAGCTCCTTAGAGGAGACAGAGAGAGGTAGGGATGGAGCCTTGGGGAAAGG